>NC_052356.1:167917-240417 GCF_009727055.1 Benincasa hispida | reverse complement strand
ATCAACAATACAACACACAATAACCACTCACCTTGGTTGGTTAGGAACTTTCCTTTCCGAAGTTCCTTAAGTTTCCTTGGTTCCCTTTTGAACCCTAAATTCCAGATTCAATTATCAGCTTATATTACTCATAGTTCTAGAACTTATTTTAAGATTCTTTCTTCTGCAAACATGTTCTAAAATATCTCAGGAATCTTACCATAAAATCTTAGCTTAGAAATTCTCGTGGTTTGGTCGGAATCTCAAAATCTTCAAGATTGGCCCAAGCTTACCCAACAGATTGATCCTTCTATCTTTTTCTCAATTTCAAGCCTGATCTCTTGGAGCTTCTTCTCTGGCACCCTACCCTGAAAACTAGACTCTCCTAGATTTCATATGGCTTTGGAATAACTCCAAACACATGAGTATTCTGGGAGAACTCCTCGTTTCAAGTTGATGCTACTTCTTGTCTTTTCTACCCGACAGCCTCTCCCCTCTTGGAACTTCTTGACCAACGCATGGTCTTGCTACCAATGCATGCGTTCTTCCATCAACGCATAATCTCCTCCCAATTAGTCCTCACACATTCTTCTTTATGTCCTTTGAAGAGAATTTTAGTTCTCATCTGAAGTCCTTGGTTCTATTTATAGGCGTCCAATATTGCTCCACGGCGGACATCTCCTACTTGGCTGCATATCCAAGTGTCTTTTCTTCACACCATCAATGCATTCTTTCATCAGTGCAAGCCAAAGTATCTTCTTCTCCTTTCACCAACGCATAGCCCTCATCTTTTACATGTCTTCTTATGCATCCACCTAATTTGCTTAAGGTTTAAGAATTCCTCCTAACAAGCCACATGTCTGGATGACGTCCTCCATATGAGCTCTTCCTTCACATGCATCAACAAACCCTTGGATGTTCAATGCCATCAGCACATAGTTGGCCATCAATGCATAGTATGCAATCAACGCATAGCAACCCTTGGTTCCCCTTTGTTTTCAACACAGCACCATCGCAACCCAAATTACTCAGTCATCGCAAGCATTAACCATCGCAAGAGCCAACCACCATGCGTCCAACCTAGCTCATCGCATAGCCCATGTCCAACGCATCCATCCATTCCTGCAAGCCATCATTCAACCTCCAACGCATTGCAAGTTGCATTGGCACCAACTATGGCCTCGCTCGACCGCATCGAACATAGGCCCTTGTGCTGCATCGACTTACCAATAGCTCGCTCGGCCGCATCGATGCATAGACGCTTGGCATGGCCACTGGCGTTGATGCATGGGACGCTTGGCATCGACGCATGGGACGACCGCATTGGGCACCCCCCAGTGCATGCCTGGCCCTGCATCCTCGCATGTCCTTTTGCACCACCAACCCTCGTGCCATTCCCAACCTTCCAATGCATCACTTTCAACTTTCTTCCTTCAGGCATATGGACGCATACCACCCTTCCAACGGATCCATCGCATCCAACGCATTCCATTTAGCCTAAATGCGTTGGTCTAACCTCCAAGGCATGCGTCGCTCCCACTTTCAACTTCTCCCTTGGCCCAAATAATCTCTCCAAGATCTTATGGCCAACGACATGGCAATGCCTAGTCCAACACTTAGTCTTTTTTCTCAATTTAAGCTTAACTCAAAACTACTCAAGGAAATCTATTCAACACCTAGAAATTTCCTTCACTTCAACATAGGATTTAACTTTTACTTAGTTAATTTCCTTAACCACCTGCTTAAGTAGGAATAATGGAAATCCGGGTTTCACACGTAGTGAGCGATGAAGTAGTGTGTGTCACAAGTTTCCTTGCACTAAAACCAAATATAATCCCAACGCAAGTTTCTCCAGAATGATCCGAGGTCGAAACACGAGGATTGTTGTCGTAAATGCGATACTTATGTGATACATGCGGACCGATTTTAACAATGAATAAAGAATATGTTTTACATAGAAATATAAATTGCGATGATAAGTAAAAATGCATGACAAAGTAAAGTAAAAATGCATTGATAAAGTAAAAATCCTAAGCTACTATGATACACGATACAAAGATACATGGAACATGGTACTGAGGATGAGAACTGACTTGTGAAGTTGTACAAATGAATCGATGTATTGATGGCAAGTCTTATTGAATGAAGCAGAAAGAGAAAGAGTAAAGAGTTAAAAAACATCGCAAGTTTGTCAATTGCATTAAGGATGCAACTAAGGTTCCGCTTTCCCTTGGCATACACCTCTCGGTGATCGGCCACGTTCCCATATCTCTATGATGAAACAGGGATGAATGTGATGAACGCAAGGTTGTTTCCATCTCTGGAAATACTTCTCGCTTTATTTAATGCATTCTTCCAACCTTCTCTCGATAGGCGGAATAGCATCTTCACTTCTGCTCTCACAGGTGAAGATGCCATCGAGCATGCTTTAGCTAAACTTAATTAATTCCTTAACACAATTTAACTCACTCGTTTAATCCTAGTTATTTGCCCCGGAGATTAAAAACACGTCATGGAGAAAATGGATTATTAATATATGGAAAGAGACAGAGAGATGATAATGGTGACGATGATAACATTTAATTCTAAATGTAAGCGTTTGATACATGTTGCGAATGAAGAATTAGAGAAGATGAACACAGAAGATGAAATAGAAAATAGAAACAAATACGGAAAGAGTGTCAACATCTTGACACAGATCCCGATCGGAGATTTTCACTTGCCGGTGGGTGGATGTGGTGGAGAGGAAAGCTTCCCCTCTAAGGCTTGCTTTCCCAGTAGAATTGACCTTTGCACAGAGCTTCAACTACGGGAATCAGAAGAATTCTCTGCTTGGAGACTCACCTCTCGACCTTGTCTCGTCGTTCTCCCGGATCTACTCTGGACAGTCGCTTCAGACCAGCCTCTCTCTCAGAATCAGTATATGCACATCTCTATGTATATCTGTATGTTCCAGTATCTCGTATCTATGTATCTATGTAAATCTTTCAGTGAATTTGAAGAAGCTATTTATAGGCGAGACCTTAGCTCTTTGAATTTGTGGTCCCCACTGTATAGTTATGGTAGTTCCTGAAATGGCGGAATGGAAAATTCCTTCTATTACGCAATCAATTCGTAAGAAATGCACAACTAAAAGCTGTACACTTGTCAGAATCCTCTGTAAATGCGTTGCTCTTCACATCTTTGATCAATCGTCGCATGCGGTTTTGTTTTTTATTACCGCATGCGATTGAAATTGCGTTGATCGCTAAGCTCAAGATCGATTGTCGCATGCGCCGTCATTGCATTGATCATCTTTGTGTTCTTTATTGATGGACACAATGCGACGTAGATGCGTTGTTTATTTGGTCTTTGAGCCATGGACGCCTGTGGTGACTTATTTCCTACAAATAGAAACTAAAACATTCTTTTCTACCATCGCAATGGTGTTAGTGGGTATATTTACGACATTTCGTAATTTTCATATTTCTTAGCCAATTTGTATACTATCCATGCAACTTTCCTTTCTTTTTGCCGCAATATCTAAATAAAATATATAAATAACTTGTATTTCTACAAGTTATCAGAACCTACCTAGACAGATGAATTAGACAAATTTGTTACATGCATGCAAGTTTGATTAAATTCTATTAAAGAGTTTAATGAGACTTCAATCAAAATTATTTAATCATCAAAAACAAGTATTGTTTTTTAGCAAATTAATCGTTCACTTAGTTCAAATCAGTAGCCGAGTTTTTCCGAAGTTAATTCACCTTAGGTAAAACATTCAGTGGGAGAAAAATGAGATATATGATACTTCATTTATCCTCTACAAATTTTTCCCTATAAATTCACACCGTGAGATCTACACTCGGCGTCGAGACACCATAGGCGTGTGACAACACATCCCTCGGTCTCTCTCATTAGGTTACAAATGGATAGGGTTGCTTTAGTTTCATGTCGCAACCGATTTTTTTCCTATGGCTAGCTCATTGTGGTGGAACTCTAGAACCTAAAATGAGGGGTTGCACTTACGAGAATTGTTAAGCAAGTTAACATATTTTGGACTAAACAATATGATTGTTAGTCACAGTAACAAGGTGTTGTTTCTATCGAATGGTTAAGATTGTCTCATTTCAATGAAGGGATACTTGATCACACTATAGTGACTTTTGTCCTACCTCAATAAAACATCATTGTAAAATTAGATGTCACTTAGGGTACATTAAAATTTTTCTAAAACTATTTGGTTGTTTGAGTGGTTTAATGTAAAGTAAATTAATTGTAAATAGTTTTTTCTTTTTCAGCAATCATTTTATTATGGCTACCGCTACATTAAACTTGCTTACCACGGATAAATTAATGGGAGAACATTATACTAGTTCGAAAAACACTATTAACACAATACTGATCATGGATGATCTTCGTTTTGTCCTCATGGAGGATTGTCCTCCCATTCCAACTCCTAATGCTCCTTGAAACATTCAAGAAGCTTATGAGCATTGGACACGAGCAAACGATCAGGCTCGAGCGTATATATTGGCAAGTCTTATCGAAGTCTTGGCCAAGAAGCATGAGCCCATGCTCACAGCTCGTGAGATCATGGAGTCCGTGAGGGGGATTTTCGGACAACTATCTACACAGTTGACGCATAACACTCTAAAACACATCTTCAATGCCTGTATGCAAGAAGGGGCATCTATTCGAAACATGTTCTCAACATGATGGTCCACTTCAATGTGTCAGAGATGAATGGGTCAATCATCGATGAAGCCAGTCAGGTTAACTTCATTTTTTTATCTTTACTTAAAAGTTTCCTACATTTTTGTAGCAATGTAGTTTTGAACAGGATTGACTACAACCTTACCACTCTGCTCAATGAGCTACAAACCTTTCAATCCTTGATGAAAAGCAAGGAACAGAAGATTGAAGCAAATATTGCTTCATCTTCTAAGAAGTTCCAAAGAGGTTCGACCTCTGGGACTAAGTTTGTACTTTCTTCCTCGGGCACCAAAAAGTGGAAGAAGAAGAAGTGTGGAAAGATGAAAGCTAACCTATAGTTGCTACTCAAAGGGGTAGAAGATCGATAAAGGCTACAAAGGGAATCTGTTTCCATCGCAACCAAGATGGGCATTAGAAGAGAAACTTCCTCAAATACTTGGTAAAAAAGAAGAAGGCCAAGCAAGGTAACTATGATTTACTTGTATTGGAAACCTGCTTTGTAGAGAATCATGATTCTGCTTGGATTATAGATTTTGGGGCTATTAACCACGTTTGTTCTTCATTTTAGGGAATTAGTTCCTGACAGCAACTAAATGATGGTGAGTTGGAACTGGGCATGTCGTCTCGACAGTGGCAATGGGAGGTCTCTGGTTGTAAGACCCTAACATTAAATCTAAAGTGGGAAGTTAAATAGAGAAGAAAAATCCTAAGAAAGAATATTGGAGCAAAGGGGGGAAAACATAAAAATTACCCAAAAAGGTAGCCAAAAGTCCAAATGCCTATGAAGGGCTTAAAACATGTTGGACGCAAGAAGGCATGGAGGATGGAAGCAAGAAAACATGAAAAATTGCTAAGGGTTGCATACAACCAACGCAAAGGCATACATGAACCATGCAGACACGGGCAGGAAGCATACATCGAGTGAGCATGCTAGGTGCACAAGCCATGCGTTGAAGCCAAGCGTATAGGCCATGCGTCAAGCACGCAGCCATGCATCGAGGACAAGCGCACAGGCCATGCGTCAAGCGCGCAGCTCATGTGTCGATGGTGTATGTCAAGCGCACAGGCCATGCGTCGATGGTGTATGTCGAGCGCGCAGCCCATGCGTCGATGGTGTTTGTCGAGCTCCCTACCTATGCGTCAAATGGGCAAACGGGCAAGCCATCCTATGCATCAAAGTACTACTGAGTCTGTCGAGTAGCCATGCGTTGATGCGCTATGCCAAGCGCACGCCCATGCAGTGAGGCACGCCCATGTGGTCGAGCATGCCTATGCAGCCAAGCGCGCAAGCGCCTAGGCAGCACACCAGTGAGTCGATGGTCAGCGTTGTGTGTCCATGCTTTGTAGGCCGAGCAAGCACATCTTGTAAGCCATGCGTCGAGGGTGAGCGGCCACCCTATGCATTGGTGATGGCCAACTCATGCATTGGCTAAGTGGGACTTTGATGAAGGAAAGGTGAGTTACCATGCGTTAAGGATAAAGGGTAAGGCTAATTTATGGAAAACTTCAAGGGAGGATGCCAATGGTATACGAGCATAAGTCTTAAACAATTTAAGTAGAGAAATATGTGAAGTATTTAAGTAATTTAGGTGGCAAAAGAAGGATCACACAAAATTCTAGTATGAGGTGGACAAAGGAGATTTCAAGCAATTGAAGTTTTATCACCTCAAGCAGGAGGTGGGTGAACGAGATTTCATGAAAAAAAAAAAGAGATATTGGCTGGCAAGCTGAAATGAGAACAACTCAAGGCTAGGCTGGGTAGGCTGAGTGTTGGCGGCACCAAAGTGAGACAAATGGGAGTTGATTGTCACCATGGGGTGAGTTTGAAATGGCTATAAATAGAGGGGTTGGGCAACTGGAATTTATTCATACCGTCACCTAAATTGTGTGTTGAGAGCCTATTTAGAGAGTTATGTTTGAGTTATTAGGCTGCCAAGTTGATTGGAGATCAAAAGAAACAAAGGTTGCGTTGGTGAGGCATTGAGTCAGCCGGACGCACAGCCAGCCCACACCCTGCACACACGCAGCGCTACGCCTGTCCATCCGCACGTGCCTCACTCAATGCATCCACGCGTCAGCCCAGCGCAGCTGCCTCCCCCGTATGGTGCATCACGCCCAGCACACGCCCTAACGCGCCAGTCCTCTGTGCGGCACAACATGCCCACCCTACCTACTGCCCAATGCCCAGCTACCTACCATGGTCCAAATAACCTCTAAGGAGGCTACTTTTGGGATTTTGGCTAAATTTGAGTAAGGTAAGCTAGTATTTTCATTATATAATGGTATTTTGGCTAGTTTGACATTATTTATTGATATAACAAGTATTAATTGAGAAATTTCCATTAATATGGAAGAATTCTCAGGAAGGTATTCTCAAGGTGATTTTAGTGGAAAAACTTGCTTGCAGTGAGTGTTTACTTAGTTTTATGCATTAATATATGGATAAATGCATATGTAAGTACAAAATACATGCTTATGTGGTTATGTTTTTGTCATGATATTGTTTGTGAAATTTCTATGGAAACTGAGATTACACCCGGACTACATAAGTTAGCATGCTTAATAAAAGGTGCTTGGTGGGAAAATATAGTAGGCCTCGGTCGGCGGGAAATAATAGTCGGTGACGACCGGTAAGAAATATAGTCAAGTTACCTAAGCATGACTAGCGGTAAAAGAATTGTCAATGTGCACATTGGCAGGAAAAAGGGTTATAGGAAAGTTTCCATAAAAAGTTGTTATGATTGATAATGTATACATGATATGACTATGCCACGTATAGCATGGAACTGGAGGATGATGATTGAATGAATATACACATGATCATGCATAAATTATAATGGAATTGTGATTATGTGATTGATTTCCCCAAAAATATGTTTTGCAAATGTATTATTTTATAAAGCACCACTCACTAGGCTTAGTAGCTCACACTCTTCAAAATGTTTTCTTATATCCCCCCCCCCCCAAGTAGCAAAGCGGAGCGTTCAGGAAGGAGTCTACTAACCACCAACACACTAGGACTTGGTAAATTCTTAGGGTACGCTCGGATCATGTAATAAAAGATATTAAGAAATTAACCCATGCTTCAAAATTGCCATTGCCAAGCTACATGAAACAGATTTCCGGAAGTCCACAGAAAAAATTATTGCTAATTGCCCGAAATGAGAAGCAAAATATATCTGATAAAGACGTTCTTCAGTAATATCATCATGACTTTCGAAGTCATGCGCGGTAGCAATATCAAACCAAATACGACGAGTAGTGGGGTCCTGTTGGATTTGAACCAATGACTCTCGCCGTATGAAAGCGATACTCTAACCGCTGAGTCAAGTAGGTCAAGCTGAGTTAAGTCAGAGAAAATAGACCCCTATAAGATAAGAGAAAGCCGCGCAACCAGAGTTCCCTTACTATACAAGGGGGGGGGGGGGGGGGGGGCGGAGCGCTAAGAAAGAGGAAAGCGTTATCACTATACGAAATTCAGCTGCGGCTAGCACGCTAAGATCAACCACTTGGAGAACGTGGACTACTATTTCACCTTCTGTTTCCCTTTCTGACTGTTGGATCTTTCAATGCACCGTTATATCCTTTCTCGTCCTGATACCCGAGTGAGGGACCCCTGCGACGACTGGGGGGCCCGAACGTTCCTTTATACACTGGGAGTTTTTTAAGGGACTCTGACTTATTGTTTGCACTGGGATCATCAATCGCCATAATGACCAGAGCAAGCCAACTGATTGACCACCTCGTCTTTTTTGAAAAGTGATTTTCACACTGAATCATGCTTGTCTGTTGGGCGTTCAGTGTCTGAGCGAGAGTGAACTATGTGTATGAAAGTTAGATAGAGTGTTGTAAACATGTTGAAATCTTTAATAGATAAGGGGGGAACATTAAATTGAAATATTGTCTTAGAATACTACTGGTGTACCCTTACGCTGCCTTCCAGGTCTTAGGGGGCTAAGGATAGGGAGGGGGTGTGACACTGGTTAACTTTACAGAACAAATTTCTTATTTTAGAAAATGTCATGTAGTTCCTAATTTAAAAGGAAACCTTGTTTCTGTAAAGTGTTTAATTGAACAATCTTATGCTATCAACTTTCTTTTAAATAAAGTGTTTATTTCTAAGACTGGTGTTGATATTTGTTCTGCAAAACTGAAAAACAATCTTTATGTGCTAAGGCCGTTAGCAACTAACGCCGTTCATGACACATAAATGTTTAAGATTACAATAACTCAACATAAAAGGCTTAAAATTTCTCCTAAAAAAATGTCCAACTTTGGCATCTAAGGCTAGGACACATCAATCTCAATAGGATTGAGAGATTGGTGAAGAATGGACTTTTAAGTGAGTTAGAATAAAATTCTTTACTTATTTGTGAGTCTTGCCTTGAAGGAAAAATTGTTGGGATTGGTGTCCTAATTCTCTCGGAGTCTCGTAGTTTGTAAACACTGTATACATTATGAATAAAATAAGAGATATTTTATTTTGTATTTACTCATATCCAATAAACGAAGATCTGTGGTTATTGTATGTAAACTTATGCATGTATATGAGATATACAAGTGGATCATGCCTTAAGTAATAACCTAAAAAGGTCTGTAGTATAAGGATTAAAGGAGGGATACCTTATCCTAGTGACACTACAAATACAACCCACTTTGTAAAGGTTTACAAGTGTTGTGAACTACTCCAGATGGTTGATCCTGACCATTCATGTTGGAGACATACAAGCGGGGGTGTCCTATAAAAAGAGTTTGTCTGAAATCGGACCACGAGATGATTCGTCTCTTTATATAACGTCGTTGATACTTGAGACATACATCTCACCTAAATGACCATAGGTGACATGACCTTAATCCTGAGTGTTTTGGGAACTCCTACCTTTGAGGGTGGGCCTTTAATTATTATGTGTGAGAATGGCCAGACTGCTAACTCAACAAGCCTACCTTTTTGAGGATTTGTCTGATTGGAGAGCTGGGAACTCAGTTACATAAGATGGAATTCACTCCTTCCCCGAAGCAAAGGTAAGTAGATAGATTGCTCCCTTAAGGTTGATTATGGGTCTTGAATATAGTGGCCATAGACTCTCTTTGGAAGACAGAACTCAATCATGGTAGGACTATGACGTATATTCATTAGATGGATCAATGGTACTTAAGAAGTTAGATGTAACTATAGGGGCAATGTTGAGATTGGTGTCCTAATTCTCCCTGAGTCTCGTAGTTTGTAAGTTGTACACATTGTTATGAATAAAATAAGAGTTATTTTATTTGGCATTTACTCATATCCAATAAACAAAGCTCCATGGTTATTGTATGTAAACTTTAAGCATGTATATGAGATATACAAGTGGATCATGCCTTAAGTGATAACCTAAAAAGGTCTATAGTATAAGGATTAAGGAGGGATACCTGATCTTGGTGACACTATGGATACGGCCCGTTTTGTAGAGGTTTGCAAGGGTTGTGAACTACTACAGATGGTAGATCCTGACCATTCATGTGAAGACATGCGAGTAGGGGTGTCCTATACAAAGAGTTTGTATAAGACCGGACCACAAGATGATTCATCTCTTTATATAACGATGTTGATACTTGAGACATACATCTCAATTAAATGATCATAGGTGACGACCTCAATTTTGAATGTTTTAGGAACTTCTGCCTTCGAGGCCGGCCCTTTGATTAATATGAGTGAGAGTGGCCAGATTGTCAACTCAACATGCCTACCTTTTTGGGGACTTGTCTGATTTAGGAGCTGGGAACTAAGTTACCCAAGATGGAATTCACTCCTTCCTCGAAGCAGAGGTAAGTAGATAGATTGCTCCCTTAAGGGCTGATTCTAGGTCTTGAACATAGTAGCCACAACTTCACTTTGAAAGAGAGGACTCAATTATAGTAGGACTATGATTTATGCTCATTAGAGGGATTAATGGTACTTAAGGAGTTAGATGTAACTACAGGAGCATAAAAATAAATTGGCCCAGCTGTACTTACGAGCGATCTATGAAAGGTTATCATATTGTTGATTGGTTGATATAGACAAAAAATATATCTGTAGTGAAGAAAGTGTAGCTGTCAGTCTTTAGTGGAGTTTCTAGCAGTTAACGGATGGTGGATCCCATGACTAAAGAGTTTAGTCAATTATTCGTGTACCATTGGAGCTTTGAGCTACAGGTCTTTAAGGTCCCCTTGGTAGCTCAATGGATTCAAGTTGAGAATCAGTTCTTGGTGTTTATTTAAAATGTTCAAATTGACAAGAGGAAATTCGATTATATATGATATGATCAGTCTGATGAGATACATCAAGTGGAGGATTAATGTAAATGAGATTTACATTAAGTACCATAAAATAGAAAAAGAGTTATGGTTTATATGTTTCATGAGCTGAAATATTAAAACTATAGGTTATAAATATAATATGGTAAGTTGGTTATCATATATATTTATAATAATATTAATTATTGGTTAATTATCTCTCTTTTCTCTAATAACCAATTGAGTGGGAGGTTATTGGTTGTTTTATGGTAACCATGAGATAAAACGAAAAATGTTTTCCTAAATTTAGTAGAGTTACTATTCTCGGAAAGAACTCACGAATTTCTGTCAAGTGAATTGGTTTTCACTAATCGATAGCTGAAAGAGAGACTAAACGATCGTGGAATGACACTATACAATAGTTCACTCAGATCGCAGGGCTTTTTTCTATACGATAGATTGCCTTCTACTACACGATTGAGCATTTGTCTATACGATAGACACTTCTCATCTCCCACTTGCTCAATCGTCTACACGATTGTTAATCCTTCGGTCTCTTCCTCTAACCAAGTCTACACAGAGCCCACATTTGTGGATTCTCACATTGAGAATACCAAGGTAGCCATTATGGTGGTGTTCTCACTCAACTCGATTGAGTTTGAGGTTTTGGAGGTCGTTCGTTATGTTTTTGCGGTGTTCGTGTGGTGGTGGTTGTTGATCGTGCTATGTAGTGGTCATCGTGATCGAGCATTTGTGATCGAGGGAGTTTGAAGCATGAGTCTTCCAAGGTATGTATTTGTTATCCCTTGATCTTATTGTAAAGCATGCTGTAATTTCGTATTGTGCATGATCGGTTAGTTTCCATTTCTTGATTGTAATTTTGTATGTTCAATTTCAAATGGAATTTGGAACGATCATTCCATTGCTCATGGAAATCCTCATGTCTGATTTCCTTCAATTGGTATCAGAGCTAGGTTGTTCTGATATTCAAAATTCCATTTCTGTTTTGAACTTCTTTTACAGTCGTGGTGGGTTTTCTGCATTTGCATTTAAGTGTTAAATGAGTTTGTGGATGGTGTTGATGAATGTTTACGGGTTAATTGCCTCTGTTTAAAGATTTCTTTTGATTACAAAGTGTTAATTTGTAAGGGCCCTTGCTTTTTTCGGCGTAATTAACATGCAATTGAGTCTGTAATTCAAAGTGTTTGAGTTTGTCGATTCGTTCGTAATGAAATTTTGAAGCATGGATGGATTCGATTCTCAGCAAGGAAGAAGACCAAGAGTTGATCGTATCATGTAGCCTAAGGTAAACGATTGTTGGGATTTGGCTAAACGATCATGTAGATTTTTTATAACGGACAGAAATGCACGTGATTACAGTACTAAGTTCTTAAACAATGCTGGCTTGCGTTGATAAAATATGTTAGATTGCATCCAAAAAGTATTAAGTTCATAACATTGCGGTCGCATACGTTCATCGCATAGAAACAGTTAATTTTTGTACTTTTATGCAGAATATACATTGACGCAAGGCGAAAAGCGTGATCACAAGAAATCAACGGTCGAGTGTAGCATTACTGCAAGGCTTTGCGGTGATTTATGCTCGCAAACATCTACTCAAGAAGGATTGCCGCATAGAGCTGGCGTAACTTGGTGGGCGCATCTGGGTGAAAGGCATAATTAATCACGATGGGACAGAAAGTTGATGACAGTCAAATCCGAATTAAGTTGACAAGCCACTAACGATAACAAGTACACTCAGGTTTTCAGTGACAAATATATAACGCATCAGTCAGAGAATTAAAGTCATTCCATCTGTGAAATCATAAGAGAGAAGCTGCCTTTCACCCCGAAGCTCTATAAATACCGAAGGCATCCTTCAGAAAAGGGGTTCAGCCAGTTCAGCTAGTTCAGCAAGTTTTTGTTGATAGTTTAGCCTTGTTCTTGGATTTTCTTTTATTTTAAGGCGGAACCGAGAAAAGGAGATTGTGCTGATAGATCGTTCCAGTGAACTTGGGAGAGTGCCGGAAGCTTCAAGATCAGAGAGAGGGCCAGCTCCTGCAGAAGCATGAATATCTTTTGAACCGAATAGAGTTGACAGTGTAAAAGCCTTGGGAAGCAAGGGATTGCTACCAGGCTCTCTATCCTTATCTTCCATTGTTATTTTGTACTCACACTCATTTATAGAAATGGAATTTACTTCTCTATATCTATTCACTCTCTGTTTATTATGCATGAGTAGCTAAATCTGTTGAATGGGTTGAGAAGCACTTAGCTAGCATAACTGGGGATCTTCATTCTATGTGATTATCTTGTATTATGTATGCTTCATTCGTCCATTAGAGATACTCGAGAGAGTAGTCTAAGGATAGGATCTAGGCTTGAAAAAGTCAGGTTAGAATCTAGGCTCAGGAGAGTCAGATTAGAACGCATAATCAAGAGATAGAAGCTTAGGAATAAACACTGTTTTCTATTAACGCATCGCATGCATCCTAGAGATAGGATATGGTTGTGTGCGGTCAACTTGTCTTTGTGTGTATTTTGCATCATCACATAGGAAAAGAGTAGAGACATAGAAATAAGCTCTATGGACACTTTTTCATTCAACACGTGCATCCTAGACTTAGGAGCACTGCATTTGCATTGGAAAAAGATTTGCTGTTGCATGAGTGTAGCATGATCACATAGTCTAACGCTTTCCCAGGTAATGCTAGTTAAAGACCTTCTCAACCCGTTCATCCCCATACTCAGTGCATCTATCGCATAATCAAACTTTTCTCAAATCTGCCGCATTTATTTATTTCATTACCGCAACCAACAACACCAAACGACTATTTGAGTTACCGATTACCGCAAAGTTTTCATGAAAAATTATCACCGCATATTGTTTTCCTAAGTCCCTGAGTTCAACACTGGACTTACCAGGAAACTCGGTGGGGTTTATACTTGGATTCCACTGAGAAAACTTGTTGCTCAACACAATTCCATCACTGTATTTCATTGCATATTTTCACCTCATAAAATAACGCATCAATTTTTCTACGCGATCGTGTAGTATTTACTAAACGGTCGTTGAGCTAATGCTAAACGACGAGGTAAAGTGTTTGCTCTATCGCATAGGTAAACGATCGAGTGGGAGCATTTGATGCTCATCGTTTAATAAAAGACACGTGCACTAAACAATCGTGTAGTTAACATGCCTCATCACATAGTCACTGACTACACGATCACGCGGTATACGATACTTTGGCGCTCACTTAGCGATCGTTTAGTTGATTGTGCTTCACCGCATCGTTGTTGTTTAGACAATCATTTAAGATTTGCGTTATGCGTTGCGCACTGCACGATCACGTACCTCATGCTTCATCGCATAGTAAAAGGTATATGATCGTTGCTAAACGATCGTTTAGCTCTGGAAGCATAGGTAAATGATTGAGTAAAACGTTTACCCTTTCGTGTAGACGATCACAAGGAAGTTGGTACACGATCAGTGGAGACGCAAACTTCGACCGGATGGTTCAAGACCCGGTTCGCCTGTTTGAACCGGAGACTCTTCGCAATTTGTAATAGTTAACTTTATTTTTGAGGATTTGAGGCAAATTATCCTGGTTCATCAATTTTTGTTTAATATACATGAGATGTATGTGGTTTATATGGCATAGTGTATGATATATAGATTTGAAACCCACTTTAGGTTGTGCAAATATTCATGCATAATGTATTATAAGTGTTATAATATGGCATGATGAAATTACAAGAGAGCATGCACATACATCATGAAATATAAGAGTTATATTTAGGCATGTAGTAAGCATATCTATGCACCATCTTTATATTATAAGCATTATAGTATAAGGGTGAATGGAAGCATTTTTGCTTGGTTCGTTATTGTGTTGTATAAGTATTATATAAAAAGTAGCAATGAATGAAAAATACAAGGAGCATGACACTTAGGCTGTTTGTACGCATTATGAATGCCTTGTATGTGTTTGCTTTGCGTTGTGAATGGTTTTGGTTTTTTCTGTTATAAGCATTATAATAGAAATTAGAACTAAAATCGATAAGAAAGAGTTGCATGCGGACTTAGGCGAACTCATGTTTTTAATAGAGTAAGAACTCAAAGGAGCCATACCTTGTTACACATGTGGTCTTCGGCCCATCTCCGTCGGCAATCCTTACTTAAGCCCCGACCCTTCCCCTCGGCTTCGCTCGAAGAAAGGGCCTCTTCAGAGTCTTCGGACATACCACATATGCACCAGTTTTTATATGTCTGTTGGCTTTACCTTTTTTTAAAAGACCTAATTTCAGCAAATAAACCATCATGGAAATCGAAAATAATACGAGACTCACCTTTGGCTTTCGTCTCGGTAGGTGTATTATTTTACATTTAAAATTGGATTGAGATAGACCTAAGTTCGAGGTTCTAATGGGATTAGCAACCTAGTTTAATCTTTTTAAATTAGTTTAATAGGATTAAATTGATTGGCATAAAAGATTAAAATTGTATTAAATCTATCTATAAGGGACCTTTGTCTAAGGTGGGTTTTGTCTAGGCCGGGGTACTTAAGCTGACGGAAACGGAACACCCCTACCTGGGAACCTACCTGGAAAGGTGAATTAAATAGATTTTCTGCAAGCATGCGACAGTTGGTCAAAGACTTCGTTAAAGAGTTTAATGGATGATGATCGAAAGTTGTTCAACTATCCAATGTAAAAGTTACTCTTGGGCAAACCTAAAAAGTCACTTAGTTAAAATTCTTAACCATGTTTTTTCTAAGTAAACTAAACCCTAGGTTAGAAAATACTCAGTGGGAGGAAGAGATATATGTGATATGTCAATGATTCCACTGACTTTTCTCCCTGAATGTTCATGTCGTGAGATTCATGCTTGGCCTCGTGGTGCCCTAGGAGCATCCCCCTTCGGATGGTGTTTGCATGAGTCAATATCAAGGTGGACGGAGAGAGTGTTTATAGTAAGTGGGTGAAGGGTGTGCGTCAACACGTCCTACAGTCTCCTTCATTAGTTTGCACCATGAGATCATTCTTGCACTCCCTCATGGCGCCCTGGGAGCGTCCCCCTTCGGATGGGCTTGTGCAGTTGGTCAATATCAAGGTGAACTCCAAAAATGGATAGGGTCACTTTAGTTTTTGCCCCAATCGGATTTTTTTCCCTTCGAATTGGCTGCTTGGGGAGGAACTCTAAGACCTAAAATGGTGGGTCACACTTACGGAAAATTGTTAAGTTAATGATTTCTTGACCAAATCAATGATTGCTAATCATTATAGGAACAAGATTTGTTTTGGTATTAATGGCTAGTTGAGAATGTCTCAATTCAGAGGAGGGATAAATTGACCACCCTTTGGCGACTTTTGTCCTAAACCTTTGGAGCGTCATTGCGAAACTAGATGTCACATGGGGTTCATGTTAGTTTTGCTCAACTGTATTGGATGTTGTATGTTTTTCAACGAGTATTTTCTTAAAACCTAACATAGGTCAATATATTTTTGTTTTCAGCAACATGTTTGATTTTCCATTAAATGCCTCTAGTTTGACCGATTTCATACAATGGAAAGAGTCTTGTAAAACGTATTTCGTGGTAAACGAGCTCGAGTTTGTCATGGTTGAGGAGTATCCTCAAGTCCCAACCCGTGATGCACTACGAAGTGTTCGTAACGCATATGAGGTGTGGATGAAGGCTAATTCATTGACCTGACTTCACATATTGGCTAGAATACCTGATGCTTTGGCCAAAAAGGTTGAGAACATGGTCATTACACGTTAGATCATGGACTTGTTGCAAGAATTATTTGAACGTCAATTCTTACTTTTTGAGCACAAAGGGATGGATGACAATACCAGTAGTGTCAGTTCCTAAGTTAACCTCCAAGAAGAGAAAGCAAGTGTTGCTGACTCTGGTAATGTTCATCGAAAAAAGTGTTCTCTGAAATGGAACTTGGAGCTTATTTTGGTTCTGATGTTGATCCCACTACTCTCCAAAAGAGGAGAAAGTCTGAAGACGGTAAATATGATTTATTGGTCTTGGAGACGTGTTTGGTAGAGAATGATGAATCTGCTTGGATCCTTGATTCTGGTGCTACTAATCACGTCAGTTCCTTTTACCAAGGATTCAGTTCCTGGAAAACGTTGCCACAGGGAGAGATGTCTCCTCGAGTCAGTACTGGAGAGGTTGTTTCAACTATTGCTGTATGTAGGCTGAATTTGTTTTTGGACAAGAAACATTATCTTTTACTAGATAATGTTTTTGTAGTTCATCATATCAAGAGGAACTTAATCTCGGTTTCTTGTCTCATTGAACAAGGTTATACCATCTCCTTTTCTGAGAGTAAACTATTTATTTTCAAGAATGGGATGGAGATTGGTTTTGGTTCAATGGAAAGTAACTTATATGTACTAAGGCCGTTAGTCATAAAAGCCTTGTTTAACACTAAAATGTTCAGTACGGCGACAACAGTTGAAAGATGTAAGGTTTCTCCTAAGGAAAATGCCCATCTTTGGCATCTAAGTTTAGGTCACATCAACCTCAATAGGATTAAGCAGCTGGTGAAATGTGTACTTCTAAAGAGTTTAGAAGAAAACTCCTTGCCAGTGTGTGAATCATGCCTCGAATGCAAGATGACCAAACGACCTTTTACTGGAAAAGGTTACAGAGCCAAGGAAACCTTGGAGCTTGTACATTCTGACCTCGGTGGTCCGATGAGTGTTAAGGCTCGAGGTGGGTATGAATATTTCATCTCTTTCATAGATGATTATTCAAGGTACGGGTATCTCTACCTAATGCAACGTAAGTCTGAAGCCCTTGACAAGATCAAGGAGTATAAGGCTGAAGTTGAAAACTTGTTAGGTAAGAAGATAAAAACACTACAATCTAATCGTGGTGGAGAGTATATAGACCTCCAATTCTAGAACTATATGATTAAACATGGAATTACGTCCCAACTCTCGGCCTCAGGTACACCTCAGCAGAATGGTGTATCAGAAAGGAGAAATAGAACCTTGTTGGACATCGTTCGATCTATGATGAGTTATACTCATCTTCCAGACTCATTTTGGGGTTGTGTAGTGGAGACTACATGTTATATTCTGAACAATGTTCCCTTGAAAAGTGTTTCTGAAACACCTTTTGAGTTGTGGAGAGGCCATAAAGGTTGTTTATGCCACTTTAGGATTTGGGAGTGTCTAGCCCACGTGCTCATGACTAACTCGAAGTAGCTGGAACCGCGTTTGAAAGTTTGCCTCTTTGTAGGCTACCCCAGGGAAATGAGGGGTGGATACTTCTATGATTGAATGAAATGTTTGTTTCTACAAATGTTATCTTCTTGGAAGAATACCACATCAGGGATCATAAACCACAAAGTAAGCTTGTTTTACGTGAGATTTCTAGTGAGACTGAGAATACTGAGGGTTCAACAAGAGTTGTTGAACAGATCGATATATCAACAAAAATTGTTGAGGTTAGTACATCTAGTCAAGAAACTCAGGAGTTGAGACTGCCTCGACGTGGTGGGAGGGTTATGAACTCACCGGATTGCTACATGGGTTTAACTGAAGCCCAGAACATCATTTCTAATGATGAAGTCGAGAATCCATTGTCTTTTAAGCAAGCAATGGAGGATGTTGACAAAGATGAGTGGATTAAGGCCATGAACCAGGAGATGGAGTCTCCATGAACCAAGAGATGGAGACTATGCACTTCAATCAAGTCTGGGAGCTTGTGGATTAGCCTGATGGGGTAAAACCTATAGGGTGTAAGTATTGGGTTTTATGTCCTAAAAACTTGCAGTTTGTATAATGATAGTCATTTTCTATTATCAATATATTTGTTATTGATCTCATAAATTGTATGAAAGTCTAAGTCCAATAAACTAAGACCCATGACTATTGTATGAGTACTTGAACTTTATGTGGAGACATAAGAGTGGATCAGGTTCGAGTAAATAGTCAAAATGATCTATGGTACATGAATAAGGTTGGGTACCTTATTCTAGTAACACCATTGGATACGGCCTACTCTGTAGTTGTTACAACGAGTTGTAAAGTGCTACATACGTTGTGATCCTAATTCATACATGTTATGACATGAGGAATGAGGGCGTCCTATCCAATGAGTTTACATAAAATCAGGACCAAGAAATAAGTCACTCTCACTTTATAACATTGTTTACTATTTAAGACTGAGTATTTCACCTAGATGACCTAAATGACTCGATCTTAATCCTGAGCTAACTATGAACTCCTGTTTATTTGGGATTGCCCTTAGATTTGCACAGTTTAGGGTTGGCTCAATAGTGCCAGCTCAATAAGACTCCCATTTCAGGGGTAAGACCGGATAGATAGTTGGGGACATATGGTACAAGACGGAGTTCACACCTACCCGATTTAAGGATAGGAGAAAATTTGTTCTCTCAAGTACTGAATCCAGGTCTTGAACAAGGGGCCCTACCTTCTCATTGGGCTGAGAGATTTGGTTTGTTGATTGGATCACAAACTAGTTGTTCATTAGAGGATTAGTAGGGAGTTGAGGAATAAGATGTAATCTCAGGGGTAAAACAAATATTTGACCCAATCGTTATTACGAACAACCTGTGAAGGGTCGACTTGCTGATTATGGTTAAATCATGTGGACATAATATACCTACAGTGAGGGGAGTGCAACTATGGGCTTTAGTGGAATGACCCATTAGTTAACGAATGGAGATTAATCTGGTCTAATGAGTTTAGCCAATTAATCTCAAATCGTTGGAGCCCATGATCTATAGGTCCGTGAGGTCCCCTTATTAGCTCGTAACCAACTAGCTCTAGAATAGCGTGATAAGTTAATTTGAAACATTAAAATTAGAATTAAGGGAATTAGTAATTATATGAGATATAATTATGTTTAATTTTAGAATTAAACGGTATAGAAGAATTTATGTATTTAAATATGATTTAAATATATAAAGATGGATATGTGTTAAAATTAATTTAATATTTGATATTAAATTAATTAAGTTTTATTTATTAATTAATTAGTTAATGCAATTAATTAATTTTTCATTTTTAAAATCAAATAGATTTTAAATCAAAATTTGATTTTGGATAAAATTTAAAAAAAAAAAAAAGAAAAAAAAGAAAACTAAAACACAAATGGAAAAATGGGACTATTATCCATCACTTAACTAGCTCACTCATGAATCAACCATTTGGCCTTGTTTTCTCCATGCATGAGCTACAACTCATGCAGCTCTTCTTTTTGCATGCTGATCTGCAATATCATAAGAAGATTGGAGTGAAAGTCGGGCATGCAATCTACAGAATTTTTAGAGAAAATTCGATTTAAAGAATGGTTCTTCAACAATGGTTACTGCAGTGAGCTTTTCTCCTTCATCACTTGATTCAAGCTTGTTTTGAGTCCCACAACTCAATCTAGAGCACCAAGAGAATAGTTGGGAAGATTTTGAGGTGGTCTACAACAAGATATGAAGAACATTGCAGTTGGAGATGGAGCTTTGAAGAAGTTCTACAAGAGGTGTGTCTTGAAACCCATTTTTCTGTAGAAGCATGCTTTATATTATGCCAAAATTAGTGAATTTGAATGCATAGATGATCCTTGTGCTTCGGTTGCAATTGATACAATCCTATAATTGGTATTAGAGCGTCAAATAAGCATTCAATTTGGTTTAATTTTGGTTTGGTGGGTGTTTTATTTGAGAAATATGAAACTGATGAACTAATATGGTTTTCTGAGTTTTGGCTGTTTAATTCTCTTTAATTTCTCATTAAATTTGTAATTTTCTCTTTCTTGATGAGCTTTAATGTTTTCCCAAGAGTTTGTAATTTATTTGGAATCATTAGAGTAGAAATTAGGTTGTAAATCGAAGAAATAAGCATAGAGGCCGAGTTGCAGTTCCAAAAAAATCAGCCTCTGTTCTTATCGTCGTTGTGGTTCCAATTGCTAAACGATCATCTAGCTCCAAACACTACACGATGTGAAGAAAAGCTAGACAATCGTATAGCAATGGGCGCTGGTCATTGTGATGTTGAACGCTAGATGAACGTGTACTTATGAGAGCTAAATGATGCGTTCAATTTGCTATACGATAGCATTAAGTGATCGTTTAGCTTTGGCGTGAGAACTAAACGATACGTTGAATTTACTATTCGATGGTACAATATGATCGTTTAGCAACGATGCGCGCTAAGCGATGCAACGAAGTGCATTGCAATAGCGCTATCATGAGTGACAGAAATTGTGAATCAAAAGAATCATTTTAGGGTTTGTTTTTGCATGTAGAGGGGAAATTGCGGGAGAAGATCAAACTAGTTTTTTTTTTTTTTTTGAATGATAGACTAGTATCAACAGTTATTAATTATGCACTATATTAACACTGTTAAGGAATATGTTATTTCGAATAAGTAAAAAAAAGTGATTCTACCGTTGTTAAAATCACTTTTATCATTTTCAAAATCATTTATAATATGCTCTTGACCATTCAAAATCAATTTGAATAATATGAAAAACACATTTAGAAATGTAAAATCAAACACTAAATTCATTTTGAGGTATTAAAAACGTATCCAAATTTATTTCATTATTTGAAACTTGACAAAAATAATTTTAACAATTTCAAAATCAAATTTAGGGTAACAACTAGAAAAGTAAAAATCCTCCACCATTTCATCACGTAAAAGGAAAAATAAAAGAATTGTGTTAGTAAGCTAAGCTCCCCTCAAATCAAATGCCAAGTCTCCCAACATCAGTAGCCTATGCTGCTTCATAGCTCATAGCCAGACCCAAACACTGAAATGAGTTTCTAAAACTCATTGTCCTTTTCTATTACAGCATTCCAAACATTTGTTTAATCTTGGAACTGCCATGAGATCCAAATTTTCCCAAGTAACTGAATGGCCTTGCATCGAAATTACTCATCAGCCCATGTTGATGGTCCGCCCATTCCGATTTCAACTACTGGGGCTATTTGTAACCTTGCAACTCGGTCTTGGTTTTTCATTTCCTTTCTATTAGATGAAAATGATACCGAGTTAGCCTTTATACTCATGTCCTCTACTGCTTTCTCACCGACCTTTCCAAGATCAGCATTGATGTCTTCACCGCCATCGCCTCCAAAAAGCTGTTCGAATGGCATCTCAGTATCATCAATAACATCAACCTGCCTTTCCCTTTCCTTCTTTGCTTTCTTCTTCTGCTTTTCGATCTTGGTAAGTGTCTCCTTGTGTATTAGTGAAGATGGCTCCTTATTGTTTTTTGCCCTTTTCTGCTTTGAAGTCTTCTTATCCTTAGCAATATCATTGGTACCGTGATTTATCTTATTGTCAAGAGATGGAACTTCTTTCTCCTCCCTGGTGACCTTGTCCATCTTGCGTTTTTTGCACTCTGACTTCCTTTCCACGTCAACATCATTAGGATGATCAAGTTCACCATCACTGCCTCGACCAGACATATGTGTTTCAACATTATCTTTCAATTTTCCATCTTTTTTCCCTTTTTGAAGCTCTATTTTCTTGATTGAAGTGTCATCACCTTTATCACTCCCGTTATCCTTCTCATTCTGAATGCATTTATCAATTGGTCTAGCATTCAATACACGCAAGCCTGGAAGCAGTCGACGAATCTGCAGTTTCACTAGTCAGAAAAGAATTCGAGGAACATATCATTTAAAAGGGTTGAAGTAGAAAACTTGTAGAGAGTGAGGATGGACCTTTTTATCTAACTTAGCACTTTCAGCAATAGGATTCCCTTGAAGATTAAGATTCTTGAGATTGCCTAATGAACTCAATACCTAGAACAGTTCAAAAGGTGATTCATGAAAAAAGAGGAGAAAATAATGAAATTTTAAAATATTAAAGAAAAGGTTAGATAGGATTTATCTTACCTTCAGATCTGACCATCTCATTATGACATTATTTCCCAAATCCAAATTCAACAACTTCTTGTTATGAGCCAAATCATTGGGGAGCATCTGGATAGGGGAAGTATACTCAAGAATAAGTACAGACCAGGTGTCCAACAAACAAGAAGAATAAGGTGTTATCCCATCATTAAATAGTATTCAAAATTGGATTTAGTGCAATTTAAATAGTAATAAACAAGTTCTCAAGAGATCTGCATAAGACAAAGCATACTAATCCAAACAGCACATACCTTGATTTCATTGTGAGCAAGTCGAAGCTCTTTCAGTTCGATACAAGACTTGAGAGACGAATCAATAGATTGAAGCTTGCAATTAGAAAAAGATAGCTGAAACAAGGATAAATAAATCACTCCTAAGATCCTTGATTGCAGTCAAGACAGACTAATCTTCAGACAACAACCAACATAACAACAGCTTGATTCTTACTTTTTTCATTGATTTCAGTTTCAATAGAGAATCTCCAATAGTATGGATTGGATTTCTAGAAAGAACTGCAGAAAACTCAAAAGGTTAGAAAATAAGTTAGTTTGGGTTTCTAATGAGCATCACTCTTGAACATGCAAGTCAGATTTGAGAAAAAGAAAAGACTATTCTCAGAACATGTTATTTTAAAATTTTTAAAAAATAAAAATAAAAATAAATAAAAAAGAGAGAGAGGAAAAGATCTCGAATATGGCAACTACCAGAAAAGTATTAAAAGTGAACATGAAAAATGAGAAACCATACCCAGAGTATTCAGGTTCTTCATCTGATCAAGCTTGCAAATAGAATCAATCTCATTGTCTGTAAAGCCCCAAAAATGAAAGAATCCAATTAATCAGGATCATTATCAAGGTATAAACATGAACGAAGCACTGTATGTCAAACTACAACAAGGTTCACCATTCAAAATCAAAGCACATAAGCCAACAAGTGGTCTAATTTCGTCCATTGACTGAAGCTTATTCTTTCCCGCATTTAATACCTAATTAGAAAAAAGGAAAGGAAACTCAAAATCAAATCATAGCATAGCATCTACATCAATATATTTCCTGACTAAGAAAATGTTAACGAACACTGAGTTGCATCTATACTAAACAGAAATCCGTCCATATCACAAATCCATAGATTCCAAGAGATGTCTAAAATGAACAATTAGAACTAAATACTTAATCATATACAAAAAAGAAAAAACAAAAACAAAAACAAAAAACTATACCCCATTTGGAGTGACTAGAGAAAAAAGTATTTTTAAACAAAAATTATTTTTATTTAAACTCTTTGGCTAAAAACCGTTTTGACATGAACTTTTAATGTGCTTCAAAAGCTATACCTGAGCCAAAATAACTTATTTTCAAAATTAAACACTTGAAGAGTTAATCCAAATAGATTCTAGACGATGAATAATTCTACAAATGGACAAGGGTGGGTCTCTACATTCAAGAGAAGAGGTCATTTCATATCTCAAGGATCGAAACCCAGTTTTTAAGATTATGCTTATGGTCCATTGGCAATAATATAAGTAAGAGGAAGGATGAGTGTGGTACTTACAGTAAGTTTAGAAAGCCCCTCAATTCCTTTTAAGCTTTGAAGTTTGTTTTGTACAACTGAGAGCCACTTCAAATTCGTGCACGATTCCAACCCCTTTCAATTAAACGTCCAGAATGAATAAACGCCCGAATGATAGAAACATTGGACATATGAGTTAGGAGACCACAGAAAAACGCTCAAATACCTGAAGCGATGTTAGATTGTTGAATGTCAAATCGAGCTTCTCCAAGTTTTTGAAAACGGACAAACCATTTACCTGCAAAAGAACATGAATGCAGTAGAACTGAATGAAATGGAGAAACAGAGAAGACAAGAGGAGAGATTAACTAACAAAGGGAAGGGAGGATGGTACATCAGAAAGAGCCTTGTGATTGAGCTTGAGAGTAGCAATGGCGAGCGGGTCCTGGGTTGTGTTATCATTGAGAACTTGCTCTGTATTCAACCGAGTCATAGTCGTGAAAAACCCTAGTTGCTCTGCTACGAACTGACTGCTTCCGAAGACGCCTTCAAATTCTGCGGGCAGTGCTTGTCTGCTGGATTAATTCTACGGAGTGAACGTTTCAAGAAATTTGGCGTACTACGGAAAAGAGGTTAATTAGAATTGTAGGGTTGTTTTTTTATTTTAATTAAGTAAAAGGGGGGTTTTGAAATCAATTTGGGAAAAGGGAATGTTTTTCTTGAATTGAAAAGACGTATTCATTCAAAAATAAATAAAAAGAAAATTACGAATGCGTTTTTTGAAGGGACGCATTCAGTTTCGATAAAAAATATATTTTTTTATTTTTTATCTTTTATTCTTTTATTCTTTTAATAACCCTAAAATAAACCATCTCATTACTTTTGTCTTTTTATAGTGATAATAATATTAGTAATTTTTTAACAATATAAACAATAATGTTATTTTGATTAAGAAATTTTTATAATTAATTTGATATACTAAATATTAATTTTAATAATATTCAATTTGTTTAATTCCAAATCATTATTACCTAAAATCAACCATCTCATTAATCTCGTTTTTTATTTTAATAGTAATATTACTAACTTTTTAATAGTATAAACAATAATATTACTTTGAGATTAAAAAATTTCTATGAATGATTTGATATACTCAATATTAATTTTAATAGTATTCAATTAATTTAATTCCAAATCATTGTTTTTGTTTAAAGTTGTTAGAAACTTATGCAGAAATATAGATATTAACTCCCGACTATTGTAAATAATATTCAAGGTGCTTTAGGATGTGTTGTAGACTGCAAGTGCATTTTCTTGTTTGAATTTGATTAATAAATTTGATTATATGTATAATTTTCTATATTCATAACCAGAAGAAGATTCTCTATTATGCCTAGATTGATCATGTTGAGTCACATAGTGTCCACGATCGCCATGGCCTCTTACACTTGATGGTTGGTCCTCCTCTGTAAAATGTATAACCTCACCACGATATCTGTATATCATGTACTAGTCATGGACATCTGATGGACATGTGAAGTTTGTCCTTCTTCCGTACTTAGCGTACTAAGGGTTGTTGGAAAGAATTCAAATGTTGAGGGAGAAGGCATCATGGAAGTATGTATAAAGTGATCGAGTGAGGTTGTTGGATACTCATTCTGGAGATTAGATTGAATAAGAATATCTTGATGTCTTGTTGGATCACCTTGTTCTTCCATCGGAACATCACCATCGAAATATCGTACTCGATATATAGAGGTGAGTCTAAACAAGGCCCTTAGACCAGATAATGTCATACTTGGTAAACCGACTTGAAAAATAAAAGAATAACAAGTTAATGACTTTAAAATTTATTTTTTATGTAATTAAGCAATAAAATTAAACAATCATAGTAAACAATAAACTCATACCAACAAGTGATAGGATGCTCTTGCTTTCAGAGTTTTTATAGCATTTTAAAAACGCTATAAAAAAATCTCAGACTTTTAATACTATGGGTTGTCACGACTTTGCATAAAATGCTATAAAATACCTATTATAGCATTTTTTTCGAAGTTATCGTAAGTCTTTTCTCCTGTAGTGTATGGTAGTTGATGGCGAAGTTGAGGATCCATTGTCTTACAAGAAGGCAATGGAGGATATTGACAAAGATGAATGGATCAAAGCCATGAATCTCAAAATGGAGTTTATGTACTTCAATTCAGTATGGGATCTCGTAGATCAACTTAATGGGGTGAAACCTATAGGTTGTAAACGAATCTACAAGAGGAAACAGGATGCTGATGGGAAGGTGCAAACCTTCAAGGCTAAACTGGTGACAAAGGATTATACCTAGGTAGAGGAGTTGATTATGAGGAGACTTTCTCACCTGTTGCCATGCTGAAGTCTATCCGGATCCTCCTATCCATTGCCTCATATTATGACTATGAGATTTGGCAAATGGATGTCAAGACCGCTTTTCTAAATGGCAATCTTGAGGAGACCATTTATATGGTGCAGCCCAAGGGATTCATAACCCAAGGTCAAAAGCAAAAGTTTGTAAGCTCAATTGGTCAATTTATGGACTGAAACAAGCATCTCGATCTTGGAACATAAGGTTTGATACTGCGATTATATCTTATGGCTTCGATCAAAACGTTGATGAGCCTTGTATCTACAAGAAAATCACTAATAGTTCAGTAGTTTTTCTAGTGTTGTATGTAGGTGATATCCTACTCATTGGGAATGATGTAGGTTTACTGACTACAGTTAAGAATTGGCTAGCGATCCAATTCCAAATGCAAGATTTTGGAGAGGCTCGGTTGTTTTTTTGGGTATTCAGATCTTTCGAGATCGAAAGAACAAAATGCTAGCATTGTCTCAGGCGTCGTATATTGATAAGATGCTTGTCAAATATTCGATGTAGAACACTAAGAGGGGCTTATTGCCTTTCAGGCACGGAGTTACATTGTCTAAGGAACAGTGTCCTAATACACCTCAAGAGGTTGAGGTGATGAGACGGATCCACTATGCATCTGTTGTAGGCAGCTTGATGTATGTGATGTTATGTACTAGACCTGACATCTACTATGTAGTGGGGATAGTCAGTAGATATCAATCTAATCTAGGATTATATCACTGGACAGCCATTAAGAACATCCTCAGTATCTATGGAGAACGAGGGACTACATGCTTGTGTATGGTTCTAAGTATTTGATCCTTTCGGGATACACGGACTCTGATTTTTAGACTGATAAGGATTCTAGGAAATCCATATCAGGATCAGTATTCACTCTTAACGGAGGGGCAGTAGTATGGTAAAACACCAAGAAGGATGCACCGCTGACTCCAACATGGAGGCTGAATATGTAGGGGCTTGTGAAGCTGCTTAGGATGCCGTTTGGCTTAGAAAATTTCTGACTGATTTGAAAGTTATTCCAGATATGTCAAAGTTCATCACACTTTATTGTGATAATAGTGGTGTTGTGGCTAATTTCCGAAAGCCTAGGAGTCATAAGCGCGACAAGCATATAGAGCGGAAGTATCATCTCATCAGAAAAATTGTGCATCGAGGGGATGTGATTGTCACGAAGATAGATTCGGAGCACAACGTTACTGATCCGTTTACAAAGGCCCTCACGACTACAGTGTTTGAGAGTCACCTATAGAGTATGGGTCTATGGGACAGACCACGTTTGGACTAGGGCAAGTGGGAGATAATATACTGGGTGTGTTATGCCCTAGTTTATTATTTGTATACTTTGTATTTTTATTATATTGTACACTCCACTATCTTTAGGTCAAGTGGGAGATTGTTGGGGTTGATGCCCTAAATCTCGTAGGGTCCTATAGTTTGTAAAAATTGTATGAATAAACTCATTATGTATTTAATAAAATATGTGATATTTTATTCATTGTCTATAAAATATTTGATATTTTAGTTGCATTAACCACAAACCAATAAACTAACATCCAAGGTTATCTTTGTAACTTAAGCATGTATGTGGAGACATACGGGTGGATCATGTTTAAGTGATAACCTAAATGGTCTATAGTAAATGGATAAGGCTGGGTACCTTATCCTAGTGACATTATGAGTATGGCCCACTTTATAGGTGTTACAATTGTTATAAAGTGCTACAAATGATCTGATCCTGATCATTCATGTATTAGACATGCGAGTGGGTATATTCTATACAAAGGAGTTTGTATAAGACCGGAACATGAAATGTTTAGTCTCATTATATAACGTCGTTCATAATAGAAACTTACATTTCACCAGGATGACCATAGGTAACATGACCTGAATCCTAAGTGAGTTGTGAATTCCTGCCTATGAGGGCGGTTTTTTTATTTTTATGAGTGAGAGTGGCTAGATCGCCGACTCAACAAGCCTACAATTTTGGGGAGTTGGGAATACAGCTACATAAGATGGAATTCACTCCTTCCCCGAAGCAGAGGTAAGTAGATAAATTGCTCCCTTAAGGGTTGATTCCGAATCTTGAACAATGTGGCGCCATACCTTTTCCTAACCCGAGAGGGGTTTAATCATAGTGAGACTATGATCTATTGTTCATTAGTGGAATCAATGGTACTTAAGGAGTTAGATGTAACTACAGAGGCAAAACGATAATTTGGCCTAGTTGTACTTACAAGAAATTTATGAAGGGTCATCATACTGTTGATTGGTTATATCCAATCGACGCATAAATATATATGTAGTACGAAGAGTGCAGCTATCGATCTTTAATGGAGTGCCCGATAGTTAATGAATGGTGAATAATGTAATTAAAGAGTTTAATTAATTATTCACGAACCGTTGGAGCTTCAAACTACAAGTCCATGAGGTTCCCTTGGTAGCTCAATAGGATTTAGTTGAGAATCAGTTTTTGGATTAATGTGAATTGTTCAAATTAATAGAGGGATTTAATTATATATGATATAATTAAATTGTTTCAATTATATATGATATAATTGTCATAATGTATTTCATACATTATAGCTTAATGTGAGGAAATAAATATTTGAATGAGATTCACATATATTTTCTATGAATGTGATTCATAGTTGTTAAATTTAATATAAATATGATTTATATTAAATGTCATATAATAGAGAAAAGAAACTATAGTTTATATTGTATGTGATACAATATTAAAATTATAGGTTATATGTTATATTTGATATAACATATAATTTAATATAAATATAATATGATAAGTTAGTTATCATATATATTTATATTATATTATCATAGAAGCACTCTGGCTTTAGAGACTCCTAAGGAAACTACGCAAGTAGAATCCTATGATGGACCCATCAGAGTCGCGTTAGAAGAAGTTGCGGCAGAGAAGCAACAAGAGGTGGAAGAGGGGAAAAAGAAGAAAAATGAGAAGAAGGAAAAGAAGGTTGGAGAAGGTGAGCCATCCCATCATCGCAAAAAGAAGAAGAATAAAGAAAAGAATCAAGATGAAGAAGATGAGGAGGCCAAGCTAAGAAAGAAGAAAGAGAAGAAAGAAAGGAAAGAGCACAGACGTGAGGAAAGGCGCCTAAAGAAGGAAGAAGAAAAGAAGAAGAGGGCTGCAAGCCCAGAAATGGATGGAGAATCCACCTCCGTGAGGGAGGACAGGGGGGAACCAGCGCAACATAGGGAGTCGACGCAACCTGAAACAACGCAAGTTATTGTGGCCGATGAAGGCGAAGAAGGAGAAGCTACCCCCCTGATACGACATCACAAGGAGAATGAACTGCAAGGGTCTATCGTTGACCCTTTAATTTTTATCAACGCATTAGAAGAAAAGGAAAGGAGGAGAAAGGAAGAGGAAGAGAGACAAGAGAAAATGGAGCGGGCGAAACTCATCACCGTAGAAGGTGATAGACGAAGAATACTGCATGATGAGGAGGTTTGCTGCAATAACGAGATCTCGAGGCTTGAAGAAATAAGGCGAATTGAAGAGGAACAACGCCTTTTGTGGGCCTCTGAGCAATTCGTGGAAGAGTTTGAAAGAGAAGTGAGAAAAGAGGAAGAAGAAGAAAAGAAAAAGAAGGTAGAAGAAGAAAGGAGAATGAGAGAAGAGAAGGAGAGGAAGTGTGAAGCCAACAGACAGCATTTGATTAAGAAGAAGGGCAAGGAACTTGCCGAACGAGAAAATGAGGAACAACACAAGGAACGGGAAAGAAAACAAAGGCAACAATCCCGCCTTACGTTAGCCAAGGGTAAGGGCAAAGCGGTCGCAGAAAGCAGCAAGCCCGCGTTGGCAAAGGTGCGTCCATCAAGAAAGAAAGAGAATGACAATTTGTTGATGGAGATGGGCCTTTTCCCTGCGCCAATGCCACTACCAGATCTAATCACGAGCGTTATCGTGGAGCATGGTTGGGACACATTTTGCCAGTGCCCAGCCATTGTTGTTCCAAAGGTAGTGCGCGACTTCTACCATGGACGGCTACATGGCACCAAGGATGTGGTGACCATAAAAGGGCAAGTGGTTCCTTTCAACGCAAGGGACATCAATGAACTATACCAAATGAAGGATAACTCGGATGCACCGGGCAACAAAATCATTGATGATCCTACGGAAGAACAATTGGAAGATGCATTGCGAGTATTAATGTAACCAGGCACTAAATGGTCGGTTTCTTTAAAAGGCATCAAGACCCTGGCGTCTAAAACTCTTCTTTCGGAGGCAAGGATTTGGGTTTATTTGGTTAAAAAGTGGCCGATCCCAACTTCCCATAACAAGAAAATTTCAAGGGATCGAGTTATGGTCGCATATTGTATTACGCACGGCATTCCAATCGATGTAGGCCGATTGATCGCAAGTCAAATTCGAGGTTTTGTGGGACACATTAGAGGACAATACTTCTTTCCATGGACTGTCTCAAGTCTATGCCTGTCAATGGACGTAGGCATTAAGGAGGAGCCCATGCAAGAAGTCCACGGCCTCATCAATATCAAAATCTCGAGGCTGCTCCGCACAACCTTCTTCTTTTTCCCTTCCTGAGCACTTTACCTTCCTTCTTCTTGCCCCAAATTCTCCAACCGCATATCCAGCAGCCCCATCCTCACCTTCAGCATCATCACCATAACCTTCCATTCCACCATCGCATATTAATGACCCACACGATTTGGGTAAAGGCACCTCTGCCCAATCCCAAAACATTGTTGGCGAGACATTGCAGGCACCACCCACTGTCAACTCTTTAGCTGCTGAGTTAGCAAAAATACGGTCCTTCTTCTCCCAACAACAACAACTCTTCGCTCAGCAACAAGCCTTCTTCAACCAGAGATTTGATGGGGTAATGGAGCAAGTCGATGATATACAGTGTAGTGCTGCTACGTCAAAGGAGGCGTTGATTAATATTCAGCACAAAATTTATAAGGTTCATCGCCACCAAAGACAGATTGCGGAGCGCAACCATGAGTACTTTAACTTTCTCAGCAAATCTTCATGGTCCCATGGTGCCTCCGCATCTCAAGCAGCACTTGAATTTTGAAGAAGCCCTTTCAGTACCACATCAGAACCCTCCTCCAGACCCTCCTGGTCCTCAACAATAATCTTTACATTTTTATGCGGTCATTCTATACTTTTATTTAATTCATTATTTTTCATTAGTTAACAAAATTCTTTTATTCTTTGTATAGGCAACAATTTTTGTATTGCGTTAATTTTTAATTCTTTGTATACTTAGTGAATTTTCAATATAATTAAGTAACCATTCTCTTCTTTTTGCCTGTGCCTTTTTCTTTATCATCCTTTGTCAATATTTGCGATATTCTTGATCTTTACTTTTGCGTTATTCATTGCGCTACCATGATGTATAAGATGCATGCACTTAGAAACATTTTCCACACTTTGTAAATTCCGACTAACACTTAGTTAATTCGTAGCTTAGCAGTACTTTATCTTTTATCTTTCAAAGTTTTGCTCAAACCTTCTTTTTAAAAATTTTTTCTAAGTGTTTGTTTATTCTGTCCAAACAATGCAATGAGAACCTTGCGCATCTCTAAATTTAGGGGTGGGGAAGGTCTGAATAGATGAGATCAAGATTATGCGGTCATTAAGAAAATTGCGTTCATTTTTCATTTTAAAAAAAATATATTTTCAATAAATTTTCATACAGAACTCCAATGTCAGCGCAAGGGAAACCCAAAACATTCCCAACCTGATAAGAGTTAGTTATGAAAGGAACCTGCTCGTAGTTGGATGTTTGCATGACACCCGTGGGAGTAAGCCAAAACGAAGATAGGTTTCCAAGAACAACGCAATATGAAAAGAGAAAAATGCAAAAGAAAATAAAAGAATGCAGAGACAACTCCTCTGAAATTCAAGAGTTAAAGTTGAAATTGGCACACAACCGTAGTTGGATGTTCGCATGACACACGTGGGAACAAGTCAAAACGAAGAGTGTAACCATGACCAACAGTCTCTAATAAATGACACAAAACTTGACCACCGCATACGGACGCAACAAATTGTTTTGATAAAGAAGAGGTAAACATTCTTTTTAAAACTAGAAAAGGATTTTTGAGCAGAAATTTGTAGGATAGAAGAATAAAGTAGGGCTTTAATATGAATTAGCAAGGATAGAAGAAAATTGCGTTGTTAAGTAATGTGCCTAAGTGGAGCATTCGGAGGAACCAATCGACGCAAAATTTAGGATAGGAACTGAGCATTTTTGCCTTAGTAGAAGATATGCTTGAGGACAAGCATATATCTAAATTTTGAGGTGTGATAACTTGTAGAAATACAAGTTATTTAGACTGCTTTATTTAGATATTGCGGCCAAAAGAGAGTAAAGTTGCGTCAATTGTATGAAATTAGCTAAGAAATACAATAATTATAAATTATCGCAAATACACCCACTAACACCATTGCGATGATAGAAAAGAATATTTTAAGTCTGTTTTGCAGGAAATCCAGTCACCGTATGCGCTCATGACTCAAGAGAGAAAGATTAACGCATCTACGTCACATTGCGCCCATCATTTAGGAATGAATAGACGATCAATGCAATGACGGCGCAATGCGACAGTCGATCCAGAGATGAACTTCAATTGCATGCGGTAATAAAAACAACATCGTATGCGGATACAGATCGAAAGATGCAAATGAGCAACCCAAACACGGAGGATTGTGACATGTGTACAACTAACCGTTGTGCATATTCGACGGACTGGTTGCATAATAGAAGGAATATTTATTCCACCATTTTCAAAATTTCCATAACAATACAGTGGGGACCACAAATCAAAGAGTCAAAGCTTTCATCTATAAATACCCTCAAAGAATTCACTGAAAAATATACTTGATACGGAGGAAAATTGATACGAGGCTATTGAGAGAGAGTTGATCTGAGTGCTGATCAGAGGAAACTGGGAAGAGAAGAGACAAGGTCGAGAGGTAAGTCTCAATGCAATTCTGCCAAATCCCCGTCGAGAAGCTCTGTACTTAAGATCCCTTCTACCGGTTGAGCAAGCCTGAGAGGGAAGTTAATCCTTCCATTCACTCCATCAACGCCGACAAGAGATTCTCTATTCTAGATCTATGCCAAGACGTTGGCGCTTATTTGTATTTGTTTCTAACTCTCATTCATCAATTATATTTCATCTTCTTAATCTCTTCATTCACAACCATGTATCAGACGCTAAATAGTATTATTGAATGTCTCGATCATTTCCATTTCCACTTCTCTGTCTATTTTCGTTCCTCCATAAATCATTTTCTCCACGATGTTTTCTTACTCCCTTGGTGATTAATATGAATTAAACAAGTAACTTAATCTGTGCTAAAGAAATAAAGATGTTTAGCTCAAGCATGCTAGAGGACATCTTTACCTGTGAGAGCAGAAGTGAAGATGCCATTCTGATCTGTCGAGAGAAGGTTAGAAGAATGCATTAACTAAAGAAAGAAGTACTTCCAGAGATGGAAGCAACCTTGCGTTCATTACGTTTGTCCCTGTTTCACCACAGAGATGTGGGAACGCGCCCGATCATCGAGAGGTGTACGCCAAGGGAAAAGCGGAATTGTACTTATGCCTTTAACACAATTAAGGAACTTGCGATGTTTGTACTAATTATCTTTTCTCCTTCTATTCCACACATAAGACTTGCCACCACATAACACAATCTTTGTATATTCTTCACAGTCAGTCTCAACCTCGATATCTTGTATCATGTAACCTGTATCTTGTATCATCATAGTTTAGGTTTATTTTATCGCACTTTTCTTTTATCGCAATTTACTTTATTATCGCATTTTTTTTTCGCTTACCTTTACTTTATCGCATTTTCAAATACCTGTACACACACCTTTATTAATTTGAAAAACCCCTGATTGCATATATCACAAATATAACTCAATTAACCTAAAACAATCCCTGTGTTCGACCTCGGATCACACCAAGAAACTTGCGGTGAAATTATACTTTGTTTCAACGCAAGAAAACTTGTGACAACGCACAACATACTACAAGAACATTCATTAATAACGCATATCTAGAAGTAGTATCACATACCATCGCATAAAATCTATGTCATCAAGTTTATGGCATGGACTTGCAGCATAGAAACAATTTTTGTACAACAAGTTTATGGTGCCGTTGCTAGGGAACTAGTAACGGGGACATGGACTTGAACCTTGCTTGCATCATTGTATAGTTTATGTCACAAAACCGATCGCTTAGCTAGCGCCTCCATATCGCATATGCGCGATCGTGTAAGTAGTAACTAAGCGATAAGGCTTGCTAACTACACGATCATCTAGCGTACGCCTTTTACTAAACGATGAGCATCACATGCCTCTACTACGATCGTCTACCTCTAGCACCTATGCGATCGGGCAACCAACGCTACGCAATAGTGTAAACGATTTACCCCATCACTTAGCATTAGCTAAATGATCGTTTAGTAGATACTACACGATCATTTAGAAAAATCTAAACGATCGCTTAGTAAAATCCCAACGATTGTTTATCTGAGGCTACACGATACGACCAACGCTTGGTCTTCTTCTTCGTTGAGAATCGCATCTCCATGCTTCAAAACTTCATCACGAATGACTCGACTAACTCAAACACTTTGAATTACATACTCGATTGCAAAGTTAATTACGCCTAAAAACACAGGGGCCCTTACAAATTAACACTTTGTAATTACATAAAGCTTTAACTAAAGCAATTAAACCTGAAACATTCATCAACTTCAACCACAAATGAAATTAACAATATAATCTACAAATGCAGAAACCTACCTCGACTGTAAAATGAAGTTCAAAACAGAGCTGCAATTTGGAATATCAGAACAACCTGACTCTGATACCAATTGAAGGAAATCGAACTCGAGGATTTCCATGAGCAGCGGAAAATAGATCATTCTAAATTACAATCATGTATGAACATTACAATTACAGTCGTAAACAAAACAAATAGTTATGCAATCAATATAGAAATTACAGCATGAAACAATAAATGAAGGAGAAAAGCTACGAACGTTTGTCGACTCATCTCCGCGCTTTTTTCTCACGAATGCTCGAACACAGCAACCTCAAACGCTCGAACAACACGACCACTCCGTAGCACGAACACTGCACATTAGAACTCCCTGATCGCCTCGGTCACGAATACCCGAACAATATGAACGGCCTCCATAGAACCTCGACGCTGACGAGTTGAGTATGACACCATCAAGAAGGCTACCTTGGTATTCTCGGTGTGAGAATCCAAAGGGTGGGCTCTGTTTGGACTTGGTTTGAGGTAGACGAAGGAGGAATGAACAATCATGTACATGATTGGGCAAGTGGAAGATGGTTGAAACATATTGCATAGGTCGATGCCCAATTATTTAATAAAAGCTAAGTGATCGTCTAGTAAAAGCTAATCGATCGTTTACCTCATCGCTTAGTACCTACCTATCGCTTATAAAACACTACACGATCATTTACCTCGCTCAAGCTATCACTTAGTAAATTGGTATTTACTTGACAACTTTTCCGTGAGATTCTTTTTCCAGGAGAAATCTCAAAACAATTTTTGCCAAAAACTTTTTCAAAACTTTCTAAAATTAGGAAAACAATTTTCCTTTTATCTCATGGTTACCATGAACCACCAATAACCTCCCACTCAATTGGTTATTAGAAAGATTTAATTATTCAATAATTAATATTATTATAAATATAAATGATAACCAACTTATCATACTATATTTATAACCTATAGTTTTAATATTTCATCTAATGAAACATATAAACCATAGTTCTTTTTCTATTCCATGGTACTTAATGTAATCTCATTTACATTAATAATCCACTAGATGTATCTCATACATTATATCGATTATATCATATATAATCAAAATACCTCTTGTCAATTTGAACATTTCAAATCAACACCAAGAACTGATCCTCAACTGAATTCATTAAGCTACTAAGGGGACCTTATGGACCTGTAGCTCAAAGCTCCAATGGTACGTGAATGACTGACTAAACTCTTTAGTCACAGGATCCATCATCTGTTAACTGCTAGGCACTCGACTAAAGTCCGACAGCTGAACTCTCCTTACCACAGATATATTATGTGTCCATCTTAACCAATCAGCATTGTGACAACCCTTCATAGATCGCTCGTAAGTATAGCTGAGCCAATAACCGTCATGCCTCTGTAGTTACATCTAACTCCTTTAGTACCACTGATCCCCTAATGAACATAAGTCATAATCCTACTGTGACTGAGTCCTCTCTTCCAAAGAGAAGTTATGGCCACTATGTTCAAGCCCAAGAATTAGCCCTTAAGGGAGCAATCTCTCTACTTATTCCTGCTTCAGGAAATGAGTGAATTCCATCATCTAGATTGAGTTCCTAGCTCCCAGATCAGATAAGTCCCCAAAAAGGTAGGCATGTTGAGTTGGCAATTTGGCCACTTTCACCCATACTAATCAAAGGACCGTCCTTAAAGGCAGGAGTTGTCAAAACACTCAAGATTGAGGTCATGCCACCTATGGTCATTTAGGTGAGATGTAAGCCTCTAGTATCAATAGTGTTATATACAGAGTCTAATCATCTCGTAGTCCAAGTCTTATACAAATCTTTCTATAGGACACCCTATCGCACGTCTCCACATGAATGGTCAGGATCTACCATCTGTAGTAGTTTATAATACTTGCAAACCTCTACAAAGCGGGCTGTATCCATAGTGTCACCAGGATCAGGTATCCCACCTTAATTCTTATACTACAGACCTATTTAGGTTATCACTTAAGGCATGATCCACTCGTATATCACATATACATGTTTAAGTTCACATAAGATAACCAATGAGCTTTGTTTATTGGATATGAGTAAATGCCAGAATTAAATAACAATTATTTTATTCATCAAACAATGTGTAACTTTACAAAACAACGAGACTCCGGGAGAATTAGGATATCAATCCCAATAAATATTTCCCTCTAAACCAAAATAGTCAGAGCCCACCACTCTTGGGTTCTCACCCTGAGAATATCAAGGTATCACTGTGGTAGTGTCTAGGTTTTGGTTCGAGATCTATCTTGAAGAATGTCTTCAAGAAGTTGGTGATTTTGTTTGAGGGATAAATGCGAAGAAAGGTTCTTCAAAGGTGAGGTTTCTTGAAACCCTTTTTTTTAAAAGCATGCTGTAATTTAATTGTAAATGCATATCTAGTTGTTTGTTTATTGTAAATTTTGTATTCAATAATTAATGGAATTTGGTCGATCCGCTTCCGCTCAAGGTTCTCCTCATACAAGATCCTTCAATGAAGGCAAAACTGAATGGTTTTCAACTGAAAAGAAGAACATGCATTTTGATGAAAATGTTGGAATTTTTGCTTCTTCAACCCTTGAACACCAAAACCTGCCTTTTTCCATAAAATTCCTTCAATTCCTACTCATTTTGGGATCCACTTTCCAATCTAAGATTTTAGAGAATAGTAGGAAAGATCAAGTGATGGTTTAGAAGCACTTGGAGTGAAGATTCAAGCTGGATTTGAAGATTGAAGAGTTCTTCAAAGGTATATCTTCAAACCCTTTTTTTAATTTCGAACTTGCATGTTTCTGTGCTAAAATTGATGGAATTAGAGTGCTTAATATCCTAATTGCTTCCGTTAATTGTATGCTAACTTCATCAGCAAGGGTGCTAGTAAAATATTGTCTATCATACCAAATGTATTCCGCCATAGGATGAACCAAAGTGGAAAGTTGACTTTGTACGTGTCTTGGTAGAAAGAAATAAACTAAGTATGGTTATAATTTGATACCACATAACTCTATACCAAGCTTTTATGTAATCTTGATATGAGATGTTTGAGGAACAAAAGGTTTTGAAGAAGATTTTTCGATATAAATATCTTTATCATAGTAGGTTGGATTCAAGGCTTTGAAAATTTTAAATTTTGAATAAGCAATCCTAGAAGGATTACTTTTGTCAAAAACATGAGTTATTTGGATAGACTTTGTGTCTACAAAAATAAACTCATAAAATATTCTAGCTTTCTTGAAGTCTTCAAGAACAAAATTGAAGCCTTTAGGATAAAATTTTGAAATAGTCTCTTCTAGCTTGAGATACTGATATTCTAGTTCAATAATAGGTTCATTGATAACCAGATATTTTTTAAAGTAGGTTTTGATTTCCAACCAAGGTAAGAACCTCTTTCAAGTGTAATGACCTAAGAATATGTAGATGGAGAAGGAGTTGATGACTCTTGAATTAATGAAGGTGAGGTAATAAGCCTTGATTGAGTAACAGCACCAACGGGTGGTCTAACAAGAAAGGCAAAAGTCCTTGGTGGTGGAGCGGATGACTCCATGGTTGATCATAGCGTAAGACGCAAATCTAGCTCTGAAATGGGTTACCAGAATGGCGTTACATATTGATCAGCACTCACTGGAGAGGGTGTTGTGTTTGAAGAAGATGGGCTTTTGCTCTTTGAAGAAGAAGGAGAGGTTATTACCTTCCTATTTCACTCACTCATTTTCTTTTCTTTCTTAGAAGAAGGGGGATTTTAGAGAGAGGAGAGTTTTGGAGTTAGAAACTTCCATGAGAGGTAATCAACTAAAGGGTTTTGTTCTCCTTTTATAGGCAAAACCTCAAAGTCGAAACAAGACAATATGGCTTGCCATCTAGCAGGAATTTATTTCGACACAAGGTTTTTAACATCTTTCTCAAGAACGAATTTTTATGTCCTTCAATTAGTTTTGATGGTGATTCTTTTATTGATTAATTCACTTTAAAAAATTTGAACACATAACATTATTGCTAGTAGTTCTTTTTTTACTGTAGAGTAATTTCTTTGAGTATCATTCCAAATTTCTGAGTACAATCAGACAATTGATTCGATCTTATCTCGACAGTGTTTGAGGATTCCTCCATATTCGATTTCTAAGGCATCTACTATACTATTAGGTTGGCTTTTGGATTGATAAGGCTTAAACAGGAAATTGATTTGACTAAAGACTTAATTGTCTTGACAGCTTTGGTATGCTTTTCTGACCATAGTGATGGATTCTTTTTTAGTCTTTAAAAAAGTGGTTTGCTAATGGGCCTAAGATTTTGAATGAAATTGGAAATATAGTTCAAACAACCCAAGAACCTTTGAAGTTGAGTTATGTCATGAATTTGGTCTGGAAATTTGAAGCAAATTCAATGGACCTTTGAATAGGCCTAATCAATCCCAAATGGATTTAATGGTAAATTGGCCTAGCTGTACTTACGAGCATCTGCGAAGGGTCATCGTACTCATGATTGGTTATATCTGATGGACACAGAAATATATCTGTGGTAAAAAGAGTTCAACTATTGGTCTTTAGTAGAATGCTTGACAGTTAACTGATGGTGGATCTCGTGGCTAAAGAGTTTAATCAGCTATTCACGTACCGTTAAAGCTTCGAGCCACAGGTCCATTAGGTCCCCTGGGTAGTTTGGATAAAAGTCGAGAACCTGGGTTAATTTAAAATGTTCAAATTGACAAGAGGAAGTTCGATTATATACGATATAATTGGACTGGTTAATTATATATGATATAATTGGCTAAATGTATGAGATACATTATTTTGGAGGAAATTAGATATAAATATGATTTATATCAAGTAGAGGAGAAAATACTATAGTAGATATGTGATATCAAACTATAGGATAATTATATGATGATTAATCATTTTTCCACGTTCGGACGTGGGTAGTGGGTAACATTGGTTATGGTAACGATGGGTTAAAATGAAAAATGTTTTCAATTTTGTGTAGTCGTTCAATCGCCCAAAAGAATTCGTGAAGCGTGCGTTGGTGATTCAAAACGATCGCTTGAGAGCCTATGCAATAGCGTTCTCCGCCTAAACGATCGTATACCTCGCGCCTAAACGATCGCACATGGTCACCTAGACGATCAGATAGCTTCTCTGAACGATCGTATAGTGTACCGTTTTAGCTAAACAATCGTACCTTTTCCTAAACGATCGTTCAACAAATCCTACACGATTGTGTAGCTCCTCTATGCGATAAGCACTTCTGCTATACGATAGCACTGTTTTCTCTCCCACTTGCTTATCGCCTACACGACTCTTTTGTCCTCCGTTCTCTACCAAATTCACCAAAGCCCACCCTTTGGATTTTCACTCTGAGAATACCTGGGGCTCATTAGTGGTAGTGTAACGACCTGACCTCCTAGGACTTAAGTTAGGCCGTTACTAAATACATGCATGCATGGAACTCAAAACGATACTCGGTTATGGCGAAATAAATGCTAATTAAATAAGGTAAGTTCAAAAGACTTTCATTAAATTCAAATACTAAAATAATAGTAGGGTACCCATAAATCATAAAGGATAGTAAATGAGTCTGAAAAACGATTCTTAAAGTAAGTTTTAAACATCAAAACTAAAAGTTAAGAGAAACATGAAAAGAACTCTAAATTTCATGATGCAGAAACGTAAAAACTAGTCCCAGTGGCTCAATCACAAATTCTGCTTGTCCATCGCCAATGCATCTCTACCCTTACCTTGATATTAGGTCAAACCAAAAAGCAATTGAATCTTTGTGAAATTCTTGAATCCTTAATCAAGCCTAAGGTGTGGTCCAATTCGAATTCACCTTTCAAACCTCCAATTTTAAGCCCAAATAATTAGCAAACCAAACTCTTTTCCATCTTGAATGAAATTCTTGAATCAACCCCTTAATCATAATTTGAAATTAGGCTTACATGATTAAAGCTTGAATCAAATATATACTTCACTACCAATGTCTCAAATAAATTATCCATATGTAGCTTCGTAAAAAAATCACTTCCAAATGACTTTACCAAAATTTCTCAACTGAAATTAATCCACAAGAGGGTAATAAAAGCATAAAACTTACCAAAACTCGCTAAAACAAACTCCAACTTTACTAAACAACACATCAATACCTTCACAAACTTGAATCCAAAGTTGAAACACAATGGGTATCAACCAATTGATGCCAAAAGTAAATGAGTATTCAAGAATCAACCGAAAACAAACCCAAACGACAGAAATCTTACCCAAATCAATAGATCTAGTGATGGCAAAAGCGAACGATGCTTGAGCAGTGGTGGACAGAGGTCATGAAGAAGAAACTGATGTGGCGGCTTTGGGCGGCGTCGGACGGGTTCACAAACGTGAGGAAGAAAAGCGGGGTGGGGTTTGTCTTTTTATTAAAAAAAAAAAAAACAACAACAACAACAATAATAATAATAATAATAATAATAATAATATAATAAAACAAAAAAGAAAATAAATATAATTACATTTAATTTCTTTCCGTTTTATACTATTAAATTCCTTTCCGTTTCAAAAGAAAATTAATTCCTACCATTAATTTCCAATTTGAATAATTTCATGCCAACAATTAAATTCCCGCACTTACACTTGAAATCCAAAAATCCAAAAATGTCCTCAACTAATAATAATTACTGAAATTCCAAATAATAAAGTTACTGAAATTACATTATTACTAAAAAATGTGCGGGGTGTTACATTCTTCCCTCCTCAAAGAACTTTCGTCCTCGAAAGTTCATTCTTGAAAAAAAAAAAACTCTGGGGGTGTTACATTCTTCCCTCCTCAAAGAACTTTCGTCCTCAAAAGTTCATTCTTGAAAAAGCTCCGAGTACTGGGCCTTCATCTCATCCTTTCACTCCCAGGTAGCCTTCTTGAACTGGTGATTCTACCACAGGACTTTCACAAAAGCAATTTCCTTGCGGCGTAACATTTTTACCTCTCTGGCGAGAAATTCTACTGGCTTCTCCTCGTAGCTCAAGTTGTCATTCAACTGCAATGGCTCAAAGTCAACTACATGGGACGGGTCTGTCATACTTAGCATCGAAACATGGAAGACATTATGAACTGAAGACAGTGCTGGAGGCAATGCCAAACGGTAAGCTACGGGGCCAACTCGTTCTAGGACCTCGAAAGGTCCAATGAATCTCAGACTCAACTTTCCTGTCTTGTCAAACCTCAGAATACCTTTCATGGGTGTCACTTTTAAGAACACTTTCACACCAGTCTCAAATTCCAGGTCCTTACATCTTACATCGGCGTAGCTCTTCTGTCTGCTCTGAGTTGATTGCATACGAGCTCTGATCTTCTGTATTGCCTCATTCATGGTCTGCACTAGCTCAGTGCTAACGAAAATTTGGAAGTCAATTTTACTCGACAACCAAATTCCCTTAGACGTGGTATGTGATGCATGTTCTAAGATATGCGATGCATGTTCCTAAGATATGCGTTGATAGTCATGCGTCGATGGTCATGCGTTGGAATGAATATGCGTTAATAAATGTATGCGATGACCATGCATCCTGCCACAAGTTTTCTTGCATTCACGCCAAGTATAACATGGATGCAAGTTTCTAAGGTAATCCGATGTCGAACACAGGGACTTGTAACTATATTTTTGCGGTGATTGTGCATGCGACGGTTGAATAAAAGAATAGAGGGGATATTGTTACGTTAATCCTACTCCTACTCCTATCTAACAGACAACGCATTGAGAATATGCCTGAAAGGTAGAGATATGACAAACCTTGACATGAAATAAATGTATGGGAAATAGATAAAATGCGGAGATGTTTTCATTGCAACCTTTAAGAGTGACTGCGAGGGCAACCCTAGTCAACGCAAGCAAATGTGCTCATGCTACACTCATGCACGTCAAGTCATTTTTCAATGGAAATGCAGTGCTCCTAAGTCTAGGACGCATCTATTGAATGCAAAGTATCCATAGAGCTTATTCCTAAGTCTCCACTCTTTTCCTATGCAATGATGCAAAATGCACACAACACTGCGGTGACCGCACTCAATCGTATCCTATCTCTAGGATGCATGCGATGGGTTAATAACAAACAGTGCTTATTCCTAAGCTCCTATCTCTTGTATTATGTGTTCTAATCTGACTCTCCTGAGCCTAGATTCTGACCTGACCTTCTCAAGCCTAGATCATGTCCTTAGACTACCCTCCTGAGTATCCTTAATGGACGAATGAAGCATACATACTACAAGACAATCGCATGAACTTGGTTGACACAAGGTTGTTACTATCCCTAGTGAACAACGCATACATTGCTTAATGCGTCCAACCACTAACCCTCATGGGCAGTTGGTTGTTGCTGACTTCACTCCTAGACAAGCAATGCGTTAGTCTATAGACAGGCGTTGCAGCAACTTCACACTGAGAAAATAAGGTTTTCTCACACACTCACGCAACACACACCTCTCGTGGTTTGCTACATCTTCTATCCCTAATCACAACTAATATTGCAATACCCAACAATCCACTAAGTGTTTGTAAGAAAGTAAAGCATGCTAAAGTAAAGAAGAGGAGATGAGTTAAAGGAAACAGTAGAAGTGCATTGAATAACAGGATTTTATTAAATTCCTTAATTCAAAAATGTCATATACAATACAATATAAAAAGAAAGGAAAGAGAAAGACCGCTGGAAGCGAAACTTTGCTTCAAGCGGATGTGTTTCAGGGCCTAACCGTGGTACGCAATGGATGGGTAGTAGGAGCTGACTTTCTCGAGATACTAACTCTGTCGAAGCTCCAGTCGCACTTCAAATGATGAAGAGCGTTGAAGGAACTCTCAACGTGTTTCATGCATTTGTCTGATCGCAAGGATCCGCCATATGGCGATACCCTCAATTGGAAAACCTGGATAAAATGAATTCAGCTCATCGGCTTCTATTATAAAGCTTGAATCCTACCCGGACAACATTAAATTGGGACTGCTCTGAGTCTGATGTTTGGCGCGTTCGTCCTTTTCTGAACTTCTGCAATAACGACGTGGTAGGTGAACTTGTTAACATCAGCTTTGTGATTTTCTCGAGATAGATGCATTGAAGCATTCATTCCACCTACCTTACGTTGATCACATTAGTTTGCGTTGCGCGCAGCCGCAATCATTCAATACCTGCAATTCGCTATATAACTGCCAACTCACACATGACCACATTTGCTTTAACGAGCGCAAAATCCCATCGATGGACAACATATGCTGATTACCGTAACATCCCATTGGGCAGTTTGAAATCGGGGAATTTTTTTGGGGCGTTTGCCTTGCAGATGGAGGTTTCTCCACATGCGGTCGTCTATGCGGTGGTCCGGTTTTCACGTTTGTGTTCATTTCCTGCATTAGCTACAAAGATAGAACATTGAACGCATAATTAACGCAAAATAACGGGTTAGCTGAGATTTGACATGTTGATCGATGTAAGCTCATATTCTTATGAATTCCTATCATGATCAATGCATATTCTGCCTAACAACCTTCATAATTCTAAGTAAAAGGCCTAAGATAACATGCATTTCTGCATGTCATCACTTAGGACCTAGCAACTTCCTCTCACTAACCTCACCCTGGCATACTGGAGACTTGCAACTCTTTCCATATAGGGCCTCAAATGGCAATGAGCCAGTGGCAGTTTGATAGCTATTATTATATGCAAATTTCATTAAATGTAGGTGAGAGTCCCAACTCCCTGAAAACTCTAGTGCACAAGCACACAACATATCTTCCAATATTTGGTTCAGACATTCTATTTGACCATCAGTCTATGCGTGAAAAATTGTACCAAAATCCAATAGAGTATCCACTGCTAACTGGAGAATCTTTAAAAAAACTAGATGCAACACGAGGGTCATCATTTGACATAGCTAAAACTAGTACCAAAAGAGGTGTAACAACCCATTCCATAAATAACTATGAAACTTAAGATGTTGAAAATCAGCAACACTTCTACACGTCTGAGCTGAGAACTGTGAAAATGGTCATGAAGTTAAGAAAGTCATATATACTAAAAATATATATCTGAGTCTATCATGTCACAGGGAAAACTTCATATGTGCAGTGAAGAAACTGGACATACTATATAATGCGTAATCTGAAGATACGTATCAGAACAAATCTAGTCAGCTGAAAACTGCTTCTACTCTAGAAACGGCAACTATGATGTCGTTCCTAGGGTCTACATGTCTGAGAATAACTCTGTCTAACTAAGTCTCACATTCATGAGAAACTCATCATGAGGCTTTATGTTGTCATGAGCCATAAAACTTTCTTGAGCCATCCTCATTTTATTCTTTAGGCTTGAAACAATCATATATCATTACTTAGACCCCGCTGCGAACGAGTCTAGAATTCCCTCCAAAAATGAGGTTTTGAAGTCCCTGGATGCTAAAGCATAAGTCAATTGATAACACATTTTCATAACCTCGTAATAACCGTAATTGATCCTTGAAGTCATTTCATTTTTTTTAAAACGATAAAACCTTCTTGATTCATAAGTCCTAGTTTGGATTACTCGTACTCCCTAACGCTAGTTAACTCATTGCCCATGCAAGAGAATACATACTATCTTGTCATGCTCCAAACCCACTTTTAGTAACTTCTTACTATCAACTCAACTTTATTGCCAAGTCTATCCCTTATACCAATGGTTATATTGCAAGATCCAACTTACTTACTTTTGTGCATATACCATTATTGTCTACCTCGAGTTGGATTATTTTCTTTTCTCAATCAAATTGATGGTCTTACTAGTTCATGTTTCCAACACTTGCACACAAATTCAAAATCCCTTAAATCTTACTAATGCCCTCAATGTTTTACGTCTTAACTAATGAAGTCTCAACATACCATATCAATAGTTCTCGAACATCTACTGTTACTAGTAACTCCATTTTAACTTATCCCTTCTTAACCTTCTGTTTCGGTAACAGATTCTTGTGTTAAAACAAAGTTCCATACCAATCACCTACATAAGCTATCATTCCATCTAACACATATTGTCCTAAAGTCCCACATGATAATGAGGTATTCTTCTTTTACATCAAAACAAATACCTTGTAACCCCTCTTATCAAGCCTTCAAACCATACTTAACTAGGAGTTTTGAACACATTAAATTTCTTTCTTGGATACTCTTTCCAAAAGAGTAAACTTTCTTGGATACTTTTCTTTCATTCACACTTATCTCTGATAAAACCACTAAATTCAAGACACCTCTTTTTTTTTTCCACTTTCCATGTGGAACATAATCTCTTTACTAAATTATATTTTACTTAACTCCTACATAAATCTTATCTCTCTCACTAAGAATTTCCATCTTGTAGAATTCCTCTTTGCCAATTTGCATACGTTTAAACTCCAAAAGACTTTTGTTTCTTCAAATCTGTCTAACTTGAATCTCCTTAATACAATAAGGCTCTAGGTTTAGTCTAGGTATACTAAAATAATCCTTCAACCTAAACAAATAACATCTTGCTTTAACCCCTTTAAGTCCAAGGTCATGTCCAACTATTTTAGCTTCCTTTAATGACATCTACCTATCTAGATATTCCAAAAGAATTCTTTATATCGTTACACATACTTTTCCTAGTTCATCAAGTTGTAGTATTACCCAAATGATTATGACTTATGAATCCTTTCTAAAATTCTTCTCGAAATGTTGGGTTTTTAATATCTCAAAACCTTTAATAAATCTATAACCTTCTCTTTCTTTCCTCCTATCATAAAACAACTTTTACCTTATACTTGACACTGGCCTGTGTATTTATACTACCACCGATTGCACTATCCAACACAAAACATAACACTAGTCCTTGATCAATTCTTGTCTCAAAAATTTATTCTTTGCTTAAACATTTAAATACCTTCATTCCTAATTGTCATAACTCTGCATAATTTCATCAACCTTTAACATTGCTGAATTGAGGTATATATTGTTCGTTTCTAACATAATTTCCATGAGATTAACTAGTGCCAAGTGACCTCATAATTTAATCTATTTTATTTTTCTCCTTTTCTAGTGTCGTACCATAATAACCTCTTATAATAACTTCTAACGAGTCACTGACCTACATTAGAACATATCTGGTGCATTTAAGCTAAACAAATATTTAATACACAACTATCATAAAATTTGTAATTGATAAGACGAGCATGGCGATGATAGAATCCATTCATGGGCCACAGGGACAATCTAGACTTACATAGTAGTCAGTCTACAGAACCCAAAACATGGCTCTGATACCAACTATAACAACCCGACCCGTTAGGCCATTACTAAATACATGCATGCATGGAACTCAAAACGACACTTGGTTATGGAGAAATAAATGCTAATTAAATAATGTAAGTTCAAAAGACTTTCATTAAATTCAAATACTAAAACAATATTAGGGTACCCATAAATCTAAAGGATAGTAAATGAGTCTGAAAAACGATTCTTAAAGTAAGTTTTAAACATCAAAACTAAAAGTTAAGAAAACATGAAAAGAACTCTAAATTTCATGATGCAGAAGCGTAAAACTAGTCCCAGTGGCTCAATCACAAATTCTGCTTGTCCATCGCCAATGCATCTCTACCCTTATCTTGATATTAGGTCAAACCAAAAAGCAATTGAATCTTTGTGAAATTCTTGAATCCTTAATCAAGCCTAAGGTGTGGTCCAATTGAATTCAACCTTTCAAACCTCCAATTTAAAAGCCCAAATAATTAGCAAACCAAACTCTTCTCCATCTTGAATGAAATTCTTGAATCAACCCCCTAATCATAATTTGAAATTAGGCTTACATGATTAAAGCTTGAATCAAATATATACTTCACTACCAATGTCTCAAATAAATTATCCATATGTAGCTTCGTCAAAAAATAACTTCCAAATGACTTTACCAAAATTTCTCAACAATCAATTGATGCGGCAGTTTTGGGCGACGTCGGACGGGCTCACGAACGTGAGGAAGAAAAGGGGGTGGGGTTTGACTTTTTATATATAAAAAAAACAATAATAATAATAATAATAAAACAAAAAAGGAAATAAATAATTACATTTAATTCCTTTCAGTTTTATACTATTAAATTCCTTTCTGTTTCGAAAGAAAATTAATTCTTGCCATTAATTTCCAATTTGAATAATTTCACGCCAACAATTAAATTCCCGTACTTACTCTTGAAGTCCAAAATTCTAAAAATACCCTCCAACTAATAACAATTATTGAAATTCCAAATAATAAAGTTACTGAAATTATATTATTACTAAAAAATGTGCAGGGTGTTACAGGTGGTGTCGTCCCCATTGCGGTGTTCGTGTTTGCGTTGATCGTGTGCTGCAGTCGACGTTCCCCCCGGGTGTTGGTAGATCTGTTGGAGTGATCTGCTGCGTTGGGGTTCTGAAGTTCAAAGATAGTCTTCAACTGGTATGAAACCCTTTCCCTGTTAATTATCTTGTTCTGAGCATGCCGATAATTAGATTTATTTGCATAATTGTATGTGTTGAATGTATAATTTGTATTTCAGTCACGGTGAGATCGGAGCGATCTAAACACGTTCATGGAACTCTTGGTATGAGATCCTTCACTCCACTGTTTTAGGAGTTAAAGAACTTTGAAAGGAATCAAGAATCCTCCCTCATGTACTAAATGCAGATTCAGAAACCACTATAGATATTGAAACCGCCAAACATCTCGAACAATTTTTGATAAAATGGGATATTTATAGTCATTCATTTTCTACCAGTACAAAATATCAAAATCATCTTTTATCGTCTATATCCTTGTCAGACAAATAAGAACTCAAATCATTCTCCACATCCAATGAACTTTCTTCTTCTATCAATCTCTTAAAAGTTATCCTTGGATCATCTATTTCATCATCCACACCATGATCATCTTGATTTATAGTGACAAACTTTGATTGTTGAGAATCAATGGTACTATGACTGTTGGGGTTGATGCCCTAAACTCTTGTTTGGTCTTGTAGTTTGTAAACACTGTATTGAACAAACACTTGTGATGTAATAATACATGATATTTTCTTCACTATTGTCTATGAAATATGGGATGTTTTATTTGCTTTACCACAAACCAATAACTTAAGATCCCTGGTTGTCATTGTAACTTGAGCATGTATGTGGAGACATATAGATGGATCATGCCTTAAGTGATAACTAAAATGGTCTGTAGTATAGGGATATAGGAGGGAAACCTTATTCTAGTAACGCTACTGATGCGACCCACTTTGTAGAATAGTTACAAGTGTTGTAACTTGCTACAGATGGTCTGATCCTGATCATTCATGTGGAGACATGCGAGCAGGGGCGTCCTATACAAAGGAGTTTGTATAAGACCGAACCACGAAGTGTTATAGTCTCGTTATATAACGTCGTTCATGACACAAACTTCACTTCACTAGGATGACCATAAGTAACATGACCTCAATCCTGAGTGAGTTGGGAACTCCTGCCTTTGAGAGCGGTCTTTTGATTTGCATGGGTGCGAGTGACCAGATTGCCGACTCAAACCTACCACTTTGGGGATTCGTCTGATTTGGGAGCTAGGAACTCAGCTACACAAGATGGAATTCACTCCTTCCCTGAAGCAGGGGTAAGTAGATAGATTGCTCCCTAAGGGCTGATTCCGGAGTTTGAACGATGTGGTGCCACACACCTTCTCATGGCCCGAGAGATGTCCACATGTAGTAGGACTTCATTAAAAGGATCAGTGGTACTTAAGGAGTTAGATGTAACTACAGGGACAAAACGATAAATTAGCCCAACTATACTTACGAGCATCTATGAAGGGTTATCGTACTGTTGATTGGTTATATCTGATGGATACAAAAATATGTCTGTGGTGAGAAGAGTATAGCTGTCAGTCTTTAGTGGAATGTCTGGCAGTTAACGGATGGTGAATCTAGTGGCTAAATAGTTTAGTCAGCTATTCACGTACCGTTGGAGCTTCGAGCCATAGATCCATAAGATCCCCTTGGTAGCTCAATGAATTCAAGCTGAGAATCTGTTTTGGGTCAGTTTGAAGTGTTTAAATTGATAAGAGGGAGTTTGATTACATATGATATGATTAAACTGGTCAATTATATATGATATAATTGACATGATGTATGAGATACATTAATTGGAGGAAAATGATATAAATATGATTTATATCTAGTGTAGGAGAAAGTGACCATGGTTTATATGTTGCATATGATGTGATATTAAACTATAGGTTATAAATATAATATGATTATATTTATTTTATTTAAACAATTATGAGATAATTGTTGGTGGTTCTTCTCCATAACCATATGAGATAGTGGGAGGTTGCATTAAGTTTTCGTAACTGAAGGATAAAATGAAAATAGTTTTCATTTTGCAAAGAGATCGGATAATCATTTCACGATTAGTATACTGCCTATCATCTAGCTAACAGAGCATACACAATAGCTCAAGTTTTACTAAATGATCGTGTACACGCGCCGCTTACCTAAACGATCACATATTTTTTTTCTAAACAATCACACACGAGAGCGATTTACCTAATCGATCGTCTAAATGATCAGCCCCGTTTTACTAAATGATCGTGCACATTTTGCTAAATGATCAAGCACCCGTCTACATGATAGACATTAAATCTCTCCCACTTGCTTGGTCGTTGTAAACGATCGTTGTTGCCTCCTCCCCTTTACCAAATCCAACAGAGCCTACACCTTCTGGATTCTCACTCTGAGAATATCGAGATTACTGAGTGGTGGTATCCTTCTTGCTGCCTATTCATGTTGAAGATGGTTTGATGGTGAATGACAACGTGATTTGGTGAACGATAGACTTGACGATCTCAGCGACAGTAAAAGTTGTTGGCCTAGACGAGAGCGAGATATAAAGAGAAGAAGAGTTCTTCAAGAGGTATGTCTCTCGTTCTTTTTCATTTAAATTGTTCAAAGCATGCCATAATTTTTTTTGTAGATGCATGACTTGTTGTTTGTTTGTGAATGTGGTATTTCTGTCACAGTGAATTTGGAACAATCTTGCTTCCACTCATAGGTACTCTCTGATAAGAGTTCCTTCAATGACTACCTCGAGTGGAAGTATTATGTGATTTGTAAAAGTCATATGGACGATACAAATATACCATCACATACCATATCCTTTACAGCAAAGGAAGCGCCCATCACCAGTGTCCGCGTGGTGCTTAGTGTATACCCCATTGCCTAGCACATAGGTTAGTGAGTAGGAGACCATGCACGCGACTGTAGTGTCTTGTGTGTGTCCTTGCAACTACCCTGAGTGTTATTGTGCCTTGCGCCCATCAACCCATGGGGTGTGCCTAAGTTACTAAGGACTTGATATTTCAATAGCTTTTGAGTCGAAACGGTGATTAGTTATTAAGGAGTTCCCAAAGGAATGTTAAGCATGCTATTAATACTAAAGTGTAAACGCAAAAATGGGAACTAAAGATAAATTTAGAAGATCTAAAAGGCTAAGATAGTTAGAGAAAGTTAAGCTCAAAAGCAAGCCGATGTTGTTAACCAAGGGTTGTTTACTTATATGATAGGCCAACCAAAAGTTGGGAAGGCCTGTACACCTTTGGGAGATAAAAAGTAACATTGAGTGACAAAGTTTAATAAACGTTTCCTTATGAAGGGAATCGGATTCCCATGGAAGCATTAGATCGTCTTGAATTGTTTTTTAAATTTTTAAGAAAACAAAAACAACAAAGAAAATAGAAATAATAATGGATAAACATTATAGAAGCATGCTTTAAAAGAAGAAACAAAAGGATAAGACAATAAACCTCTGTTGAATCTCGAACTCTTCATGTTTTCCTCTCCGTCTTCTCACGAACATTTCTTCAACGAACAAGGGACACTACCACAAGTGCAATCTTGTTATTCTATGGGAATCCAAGGGTAGAAAAGTGGTCTCTATCACCTTGGAGGAGTAAGAATAATAGAGAATGGTTGAGAGGAAATCTAGATTGGAGGCTAGAGTTTTTTCACAATGAAATTTGATTCTCTAAATTAGCCATAAAAGGATATTTATATGGAGAAGGTCTTTTCCGATTTACCCTTAAGTCTAATTAATTAAATAACATTTATTCAATTAATTAACATACCAATTAAATAGGCGTATATTCATTTTTATTTCACTATTAGTTACTTTGTTGTTGTCTTTGAATCTACTTGGACATCTTATATGGCATCTTTGATTTGTGTGAAGAACCACTTTTAAATTTTCATATCTTCCTAGCTAAATCTCTTGGTAGCGACCGACTTATGAGAACCTTTTTAGAAAGAACGTAAAGAGAAGGGAAGGGAGATTCTCTCAGACAACTCTCCTTTGTTACTTTGAGAACGAGGCAAAACAATACATGAGAATTCTTGGGTATTAGGTTTTTCCTTTATAAGGTCCTATTTATAGGACCTAATTAGGTTTAAATCAAATTATAATTAATTAATAATTTTTAATATCTTATATTAAATGATTAATCATTTGAATCATATTCAAATGCAAAAATCTTTTCATAACCTATACTTTTAATTTGAATCTTGTTCAAATTGAATGGTTAATGTATTTAAATCATATCGAAATACATTAATTCTCCCATATAGTTTTAATTTAAATCTCATTCAAATTAAATGATTAATGCATTTAAATCATATTCAAATACATCAATTTTCCCATATTATAAATTTTTAATTTAAACCACATTCAAATTAACGATATAATAATAATGTATCTCTATACATGAATGTTTATATTAATTGTATTTGATATAATAAATATATGCTTCTTTAATTTATCTAGACTTGAACATTTCAAATATTCTTTTAATACCTTTGATCCCTATTGATCCGTTATGTGCTAGTAGGGGACCTTATGAACCTATAGGTTATAAGTTTCAATGATACAAGATTAATTACTGAGCTCATGGGTTAATTGATCATTTAACTCAATATTGTTACACAAGCCTAGGATTCAGCCCCTGTCCTCACTCACATGCATCCTAAGAAAACTCCTTAACTTTGGAGTTCTTATGATTGAGCTATCGAAAAGGAAGGTACACCTTATTGGTATAGGTAGTAACTTTCAATTCTTTTAAGCCTTTCTTAACCAAATTTTCATGTCCTCAAGATCCCTCTCGTTCGGATGTGATACCGGTTCATTTATGTACCCCTCCTGAACTCAGGTCGTTACATGTAATTTTATATTTAAATCATTAAAAATCCATATTAAATAATTTATAATTCATGTAATTATAATTGGTTTGGTCTAATATTTGATTCTAATAGTTTAATTCATTCCAATTGTATTGGTTTAAATTTTTGTTATTTATAATATTTTATTTAAGACCCAAAAGTTATTATGGAAAGAAAAAAGATTTAACCATTCACGTGGATAAAAAAAGGTTTATAATTCACATAGATTTTATTGATTAAAATTTTTTTTATCTCTAATAATATATTTAAGACCCAAAACTTTAAAAAAAGATTTAACCATTCACGTGGAACAAAAAAAGGTTTATAATTCACGTGAATTTTGTTGGATTAAAATTTGTTTAATCTCTAAAATCTCATGTTATCTACAAATTTTCACATTTATTATCTTTTAGATTTTATGATTTTCTATATATATATATATATATATATACGTCCTTTTACACAACTCAATCATCCAATCTCATCTCTTCAACTAGTTTCATCTTAAAAATATGTCAACAATTCCAATCAACAATCTTCAAGTTGGCTATTCTCATTCTAAGAAATGAAAAATGAAAGAATTCAAAAAAGTGACAACGAAAACCTCCCAATCTTAAACATCATTTTATTAGATGGACAAGCAATAAATTTTGTTGGACTTCTTTATGTTTGGCAATGTCATTCTTAATTTTTTTATACTAATGTTTTTCTCAATTGAATGACAATAATTAGTCCTTTTTCCTTAATTTTTATATTTCAACAACAAATTAGTTATTTTTTTTTTCAAATATAGAAAAATGAACAAAAAAATTTACAAATATAGTAAAATGTCATTGTCTATCATTGATAGAAATGATATACTACTATCATCTATCATTGATAGATACTATAGACACTAATAGATGTCTATTAGTGTCTATTACTAGTAAATTATGACATTTTGTTATATTTGAAAATATTTTCACAGTCGGTATTTAAAATAATTTTCCAAAACATTATATACCCAGTCATTGAATTTTTAAATTAGTATCTAATAGAGTAAAGTACTTAAAAAATATTTTATAAGTTCTTAAGCTTATAATGTTTTGTCTAATAAGTCACTAAATCTTAACCATGTCTAATAAATACGTGAATTTTTATTCAATAGACATTCAAAATTTGTAAAAGTGTTGAATGTATTTATTAGATACAATATTCAAAATTTGAGAATATTTCAATTACAAAATTAAAAATTCAATAATATCTATTAGATACAAAATTCTTGATAGAGCTTAGCAGTAATGTTTGTCTAATTTACAAAGATTGAAGGATCAAATCTCCGTACATTCATTATTCTATTACAAATTTATTTTATAACCAATAAAATTATATTAAAAGTTAATGGATAATAAATGTATTAAGTTAAACATGATTAATTATTGAATTGTAATAAATTAATAATAATTAACATATTAATTAACTGATTTAATTAAAAAATGGTAATAATTGTGATATTTTGCTATATTTATAAATATTTTGGTTATTTTTCTATGTTTCAAAATGACCTCTCATTTTTTTTAGAAATGACTAATTATATAATTTAAAATTTATATAAATATAACTTTAAAATGCACTTATGTATAAAATTTAATAATAATTACAAAATTATAATATACTATTATATAGTTAAATATAGATTAAAATACAATTTTGGTTCAAGTATTAAATTTAGTCCATGTACTTTTAATAAATCTTAAATCTAGTCTTTCAAAGTTAATTTTTGAGAAATTTTCATAGATAGAAAAAATATCAAACTATTTATAGAAATGGCAATATCAATCTCTATCAATAATAGTCTTGTATCATTCTCTATTATTTAGTATCAATGATAGACTTTCTATCAGTCTCTATTAGTGATAGACACTGATAGACTTCCATCAACCTCTATCAATGATAGACTTTTACCTATTTCTATCACTAATAGATTTCTATCAATGTCTATTAGTGATATACTTGTATTAGTTTCTATTACTGACAGACGCTGATAGACTTCTATCAGTGTTTATCTGTGATAGACATTGATAACAATGTTTATCACAAATATCTAAAAGCAACAAAATATTTAATAACAATGTATAGTATATGTATCACAAACTATCTAAAAGAAAAAAAAAAAACCCAACAACTAGCAACCACAAAATGATTATCTATTGATAGGTAATTGATAGTAGTCTATCAATATCTATCACTGATAGACAGTGATAGACTAACTAGTATCAGTGTCTATCTGTGATAGATATTGATTGATAGTGATAACATTATCTATCACAATTATCCAAAAGCAACAAAATTTTCATATTCAATAACAACGTCTAATGTATAGTTGATGACAATAAAATTATGATCAAAATCATTATCTATTAATAGACCATTGATAGTAGTCTATCACTTTTTATCACTGATAGACAGTGATAGAAGACTATCGTTGTCTATCATAGATAGATAGTGATAGATAACTATAGTGTCTATTTGTGATAGATAATGATAGTGTTCTATCACTTGGTTTATCACTAGACCTATGAAGCACAAATACTTCATGTGAGGCAAAGAATCAGTATTAGACATGTATCGGATACCGATACTTCTAGATACTTCTCAGATATATATCTGACATGTGATTTGACGTATCTATATTTTCAGATACTTTCCAGATACGTATCTGACACGCGATTTGACGTATCTATTTCTATGCGTACTTTTTTTTTAAAAAAAGAAAAAAGACAAGTAACTCATCTAATCTTTCTCAATATAAAATTAGGCAACTTATTTAAAAAACTCACTGCTCGAGTCCAAAATTAAAAGGAAAAAAGAAAATAAATAATAGACCAAACCCTAGACTAGAATCATATATTCTCCATCTTCATATTTGAGTTCCCACAAAGTCCACCAAAATATAAACAATTTGGATATCTTCAACAATTCAATGAAGAAGTTATTCGTTTATCTTCATACTTCTCCCTCTAATCTTCTTCTTCTTCTTTGTAATATGAATCACTTTTCTATTGCATTTTATTAACTATTGTACTTCAACATCTTAGATGTTGCTTTTTTTGTATTGTATTTCAATGTTTGTATTCTATTTTGTGCTATTGTGATAAACTTGTATGCTAAATTTATCTATATCCTATATTTTTTAAAGAAAAAAATGTATCTTCAACGTATCAGTATCCTCAATTTTTTTATAAATATATATATTAAAAAATGATGTATCCTTAGACGTATCCGTATTTTAGTTTTTTAGAAATTGACGAATTGCCGTATCTGATCGTATCCGTATCGTGTAGCGGTATCTGTGTCTGTGCTTCATAGCACTAGATCTTTCGTTGTCTATGATCATCATTCTAATTATTATTTTAGAATTAAAATCACCATAAATTACTATGACTTGGCCTATAATTTGGCCTTCCATGATCTATCATCGTCATTCTAATTAACATTTTTGAACTAGCAACAAAATTATAAATAGAGAAGAAGAAAAAGAAGAAGAAGATTTATAGTTGAAGAAGAAGATGAAGGAGCCGAGGAAGAAGGAGAAGCCAGAAGATGCAAAAGGCAAAAATACTTAAATTTTGTTATTTATATAAATATTTTTTCTTATTTTTCTATTTTTGAAAATCATCCTAATTTTTATCAACATTAGTGAAATAATAATAATAATTTTCATGCAAGAAAATATAATATGTGAATATGTTCTCAATTCTTATAGTAAAAATGTTAATAGATAACAAAATGTTATTGAGAAAATTAACAACAAACTACTAATGGAGACTAAATTTAAGATTTTTTTGAAAATATATGAAGTAAAGTTTGGGTTATACCCAAAAATAATATAGCTCTTTAAATACATGTCAAAAACAGAATCATGTGCAAATTTATTCTAAACATAAAATGGGAATATAAACAAGTGACAAAAATAGGCAAACTGGAAAAACAATGATAGAAATTGGTGTGGAACTATTCAAATCTATCGCTGCCATCATCTATGTCATCGTCCATGCATCTACCACAATATAATACTCGTGGATCTTGCCTAGAACAAGATTCAACAACATCACACCATATTATCAAAACAACAATTGAAGCAAAAATCTAACTAAAATGGCTAATAGATAGTGATATTTTACTATATTTAAAAATATTTTCATTAGTTTTACTATTTGAAATAATTATCCAAAAGTCTCATGGAACTCAAAATAATTATTCAAGATAGTTTTTCTTTTCAAAAAATGCAATACTCTTTTGATTTGTGTCTACGACTTGTTGAATATAAATATAAGTTATAAATTTATTAAACGTTATTGAAGTTGAATGATTTATTAGATAAAACAATGAAAATTCAATTTTGATGGTTTGGTGCTAGTTTTGTCATTAGCTCACATATAAACTCACAAATAATAACAAATGCACAAGTATTTGTTGACTGCTAAATTTGGTATATCAACATATATATCAACTATAAAGTATATTCTGTGAATAGTATATTAAATATAAATATTTTAATTATATAATTAATATAAATGCTCATATACCAATAATGAAAAATTGGAATAATAGAAATGAAAATTGGATTTTTTTTTGGTCATATTTGCAAATTGGAAATAACCATTACATATTAAAAAAATAGAAATAACTTATAAATATAATATTGCAAGATTAACAAGGAAATAAAATCCAAATTATTATGAATTTTTTTTTACTATATATTTGAAAGCGTATAAATAGAAATATGCAATATTATTATAATGTATTGTCGTAATTAATTATGACTCAAATAACATAACATATAACTATTAACATCTAGGCGGTCCCATTCCCACTCTCTCCCTATTATATATATTACATATTAAAAAAATTGAAATAATTTATAAATATAATATTGCAAAATTAACAAGGAAATAAAATCCAAAATATTGCTGGCATGCATCGTACTACGGGGATATAAATGCCTCATCCCCACAGTCCCTGAAATTAATTACTGCAATGAATTTAAATTATATATTAAAAAGGTAATTCTTTTAAATGGTAACTATCGAAAATATTTTCAAACATAGTAAAATATCATTATCTATCAGTAACAGAGTTTGATAGATTGTGAGAGATATCTATCACGGTCCGTCATGATCTATCATGGTCTGTCACGGGTAAATAGAAAATTTTTGTTATATTTATAAATAAGTTGACTCATTTTTCTTTATTTGAAAACAGTCTTATTGAAAACTCATAATTTCAAGGATATTTGTAATAGATAGTAAATTAAGGGGGAAAAATCTAAAAATATATCATCTCTTTAAAATATTTGTAAATATGAAAGTGTTGATTAGTCAACTTTTAAATTTTTTTCTAATTTTTCATTTCGCCCCTAGTCTTTGTTTTGTTGCACACATTCTTCTACCATTTCTTCTTATTTTCTTTATTTTTTTTTTTTGGTTTTTGCTTCTTTCTTTTATTTATTTATTTTTTAAAATTTTGTTTCATTTTTTCGATTTTTGCTTCTTACTTTTTTTATTTTTTTATTTTCTTTTTTTTATCCGGTTTTTACTTCCTGTTTTTTTTCTTTTTGCTCTTTTTTTTATTTTATTTTCTTTCCTTTGTCTGGTTTTTGCTTGTTCTCTTTCATTTTTTTTCCTTTTTAATTTTTTTGTTTCTCTAGTTTTTGCTTCTTCTATTTTTTTAATTTTTTTAATTTTCTTTCATTTCTCTGACTTTTGTTTCTTCCCTTTATTTTTTTATTTTTATTTTTCTTTGATTTTTGCTTCTTCTTTTTTTTTTCTTTTTTATTTTTTTTTTAAATTTTTACGATTTTTGCTTTCTTTCTTTCTTTTTCTAAATTTTCTTTCCTTCTCCAGTTTTTGCTTCTTTTCTTTTCTTTTCTTTTTTTTTTTTTTTTAAAAAAAATCTTTCCTTTATCTGATTTTTAATTTTAAGTTTCTCAATAATAGCCAATGATAGCTTTGAGTGTTAATTTTTTAAAGTTGATAGTCACTAATGAAAGTCTGTCAGTGACAGTCACTAATATTTTCTATCATTGATAGTTTAATCTTTGATGATTTTTTATAGTTAATAGCCATTTATAGAAGTCTATCATTGATAGCCAACTTAGTAAATTTAATTAATTAATTTGAATCTTGAACTAAAGTGTAAATGGGATGCCTAAAAATTATCACTAATAACACGTTATTAGTGATAGAAGCTATCAATGATGGCATGTTATTTGATGATAAGAACGAATGACAGAAGTTATCTCTAGAAGCTATCACTAATAACTACGATATAAGTGATGTCAGTGATATCGGTGATTGAACTTAGGTGATATCCATATATCAATGATATGAATGATATAAAAGTCAATTCCATTTGATGAAAGTCTATCATTGATAACCATTGATTGAAACTATCAATGATAGCCATAGTAATCAGTGATATTCGTATATTAGTGATGTGACTTAGGTATATATCAATAAAATGAATGATATTAATGGTATTGTTGATATGACCTAGGTAATATCGGAGATAATCACTTATAGACCTCTCATCGATAAACTTCTATCATTTATAGTTTTAAATGTTAATCTTTAAAAGATGATAGTTTCTTTTCAAAAGTTGATAACTACTTATAAAAATTAATCATTGTTATCCACTATGTGAACCCCGAGCCCTAATTTCTCTACTTGAGTATGTTCCCTATTGAGACCAGTATAGTGAGTAGGTTGATGCGGAAATTAATGTGTAATTATAGAAAAAAGGGTGAAAAATTAGAAGAAAAGTGTGAATTTGAAAGCTTGACTCTTGGGTAAAGCTTGGAAAAATTGGCTAAGTGTAACCCATGCGTTGGAAGCTAGAAAATTGGCTAAGTGTTGTTCCATGCGTTGGCCTTGCTCATTTAGAAGTTATTTGGACGTTGAAGGAAGCCAAAGTGTGGCCAAGAGAAACGCATGCGGCAACCAATATCTTGAGAGGTTAGCAAAGCATGCGGCAACCTCAAGTTTGAGCGGGCATGGGCGCTGGTCGATCATATAGTAAGTGATCAGCGCTACACGATGAGGTAGGCGATCGTACAAGCGGGCATTGAACGATCGTGTAGCAATGTGGGGAGCCAAGCGATGCGGTATGCGATCGTGCTGTAAAGTGCAGCGCTAGACGATGCGAAAAGTCGCGCTAAACGATAGCACTATGCGATGGACGATAGCGCTATGTGATGGGCGATAATGCTATGCGATGGGCGATAGCGTTAGACGATGATATGTTGGCACTACACGATCGACATCAACGTTAGAGGATGACGCTGGGCGATGGTGCTATGCGATGGGCGTGTGCGAGATGATAGCTGTGCTTCGCTAGACGATGGGCATCAGCACTACACGATGAGCAAGAGCTATGCGGCAACATTATGCGATGGTGCTATGCGGCAACGCTATGCGACGGTGCTATGTGGCAACACTATGCGATGGTGCTATGCGGCAATGCTATGAGATGGTTCTATGCAGCAACGATATGCGATGGTGTTATGTGGCAACAGTACTAGACGATGAGCTATGTGGCGATGAGACAAGCCATGGTGGACGTATAGTGAAGCGTCTTGCATTGCTAAGGTTTGCAGTACATAAGGTTATTATGCATTGATGATGTGCTATATGTGTTGGACATCCGAGGGCATGTGGGTGCATAGGACAAGGCTAATTGTATGCGTTGGAAGAGTGTTGGTCATTATCCTAGTTGAGCGTATAGGGTAAAGGTAAGCCATGCGAAAGAGAAGGATATGCGACCAAAGTTGAGCCTTGCGAGCATCTAGCATGTGTGACCAAGTTGCGTCAATTGGATGCACAAAATAAGATTAAATGAACGCGTTTTGGTGTTGGATGGACGCATACGCCAACTGGTGGTGTCTGGATATAAGTATGTTGTGCCAATTGGATGGATGCATATGAGGTTGGGTGGACGCATTTGTGGTAGATGGACATATTAAGGTAAGATGGGCACATTTGAGATTAGATTGACGCATTCAAGATCGTCATCCAGACATGTGGCTTGTTGGGGAGAAGTTTTAGGCCTTAAGGAAATGAGGTGGATGTACAAGAAGACATGCAAATTTAAGTGTTGACTAAGGAAGAGGAGGACACCTTAGATTGTGATGGCATGAAGGTTGCGTTGATAGTGTAAGGAAAAGACATTTGGACATGCGGCCAAGTAGGAGGTATCGACCTTGGAGAGATTTTGGACGCCTATAAATAGGGCCAATGACTTCTCTTCAGATCATAATTCAAAGGACATTAAGAAGAGTATATGAAGGCTGATTGTGAGGAAACTATGCGTTGATGAAAGAACGCATGTGTTGGTAACAAAACTATGCATCGGTCATAAAGCTTCAAGAAGAGACGCAGTTGGACAGTGAAGTCTGGAAATAGCATCAACTTGGGACGAGGATATCTCCCAGTATACTCGTGTGTTTGGAGTGATTTCAAAGGCACCTAAAAGCTCCACGAGTCTAGTTTTTAGGGTAGGGTGCTGAAGAAGAAGCTCCAAAGAATCGGGTTGGAAAGTGAGGAAAAAACAGAAGGGTCAAGCTGTCGGGTAAGCTTGGGTCAGTCTTGAGGATTTGAAGATTCCGACCAAACCACGAAAATTTCTGAGCTAAGATTTTAAGGTAAGCTTCCTGAGACATTGTAGAGCATGTTTTCATAAGGAAGTATCTCACGATAAGGCTTAGAACTATGAGTAATCTGAGCTTTAAATTGAATTTGGCTCTTAGGGTTCAAAAGGGAGCCCGAGGTAACCAAGGAACTTCTAGAGAGAAAGGTTCCTAAATGACCAAGGTGAGTGATTAAATATTTGACTAAATATTTACAATGTTTTAAAGAAACCATATTTTAAAGAAAGATTATTCTCATGCTAGCTAGTTTTACAAAGTGACTTCCAAGCAAACCATGAGTTATGTTTTAAACGCATGCGATGTATAAAAGTTTATTGAAAAACTATTTATGTGTGTTTAAATACACCAAGCATGTGTTAGTATATTTAAAGACATGTTTTCTATGCATTATGCTTTACATGCTTTAAAGAGAAAGTCATTTATGACTAGTTTTACTTGAAATGCGATATCGAAGGACATTTGAGAAGGTATCCAACCAACTCGATACCGAAAGACATTTGAGAAGGTATCCGAGTAGCTCGATACTAAAGGACAAGTTTAGAGAAGGTATCTGAGCAGAAGTACCTAAGGTATGATGGTACTTAGTATGGCCACGTGTACATAGGTAGTTAAAGTCAGAGATTGAGCAAAAGGGTTTTCTCTTGACTAGCAGTTGACGTTGGGATTTAACCACAACAAGGTTATTCTCAACTAAGGAATAATTTTAATGTTTTCTAACAAAAATAACTTTATATGCTTTATGCTTGAAAAATGTTTATACTGCAGTACAAGGTTACTGTAGAAATTTATATTTCAGATTAATCTCTTTATTGAGACTTTTGCATGAGAATCAGTTTTCTTTCTTAAGTCATTGACTGGGCTAGCAAACTCACCCCGTTTTCAAATGTTTTTCTTTCCCCCAGGTAGCAGTCAAATTCTCAGGAGATAGCTTTGCATTTGCTCTGCCACTAAGGGATAAAGATAGTGTAACCCATCTGTTAGGTGGTTATTGTAAATATTGTACACATGTTACAGTTATTCATATAGGGACTAAGGTTTTGGGAATCGGGACTTGTGAAACTAGTAATGTAATCACTCTAAATATGTTGTGTTTTTAAAATTAATAAATTTTGCCTAAGAGGCATCCGCTGTGTACAAGTTACATGTTGGTATCAGAGATTTTCGCTAGATTTATTAGGCAATAAGTGTCAACAAAAGGGTTGATAACTGCTGCAGTCATATCCTTTCCTAGGCTCAGAGAGTAGTCTAGGACAGGGTGTGACACACTAATAGCTTGGGTGTTAATATTTCAAGTTTGAATTCCAATTGATCAAAGTGTATCAATGATAGCCATTGAAAACTGATAGCAAATTAAAAGATGATATTTCAAGTGCTACTATTTTAAGGTCGTATTAATATTTCTCAAATTAAAAGCTACCACTGATGCTGCTATCAGTGATAGCTTTCAATTTGAGAAAACATGAAGAAACACAAAATGGTGGGCTGCATGTGGGCTTTTTAGTCATTTACCTATATAGCTATCACTGATAGCTGCTATAAGTAATATTTAGAGCTATTTGTGCAATATCTCTAATATATTTAACTTTATTCCACATCTTTAATTATTTTGGGTCTTATTGTTATTTATATAACCAATCCTAATTTCAAAGAGGGCATGTGCACCCTCTTGGCCTTATGTATTTTAGCTACTACATACATTTATATTGGTATAATATTATCTATATTAAGCACAAGCTTTCATGAATCACATGAAAAGATCACATCATATTATTAAAGATACTGTCTGACATTTATGTATCCACAATCACCTTCTTTCTTGTCCAATATGGAACTTTTTGTCACATTTTTGTAACATATGGTCTCTCTTGTCATTGAAACTAGCCTACATAATTTTTCAAATGATATGTTATTATTATTGTCATTTACCTAATAACAGACTAAACGTAGTCACCATTGAGAGCCTAGAGTACAATAATTATGAAAATAGGGATTTGAAGCTTCAATCTCTAAAAAAAAAGATTATGTCAATTATCGTTAAACTAAACTATCGTTGAACTAAGTTTACTTTAATATTGAGAGTCTAGAGAGTCGAAACATATGAACAAAATGTTATTAAAATTTATGAATAAAATTGTATTAAAATTTAAGATACTTAATTAGATGCAAATAATCAAATTTCAAAAAAAATTTATGATTTAATTTACATTTTGAGAATATAATATTAGAAAAAGATGATTGTGATGACTCTCAAAACCCTTAATTTGTTGTACCAATTCATTCTCTGACATAGTCGTCAAAATGCGTGTAACAAGCACCACACATATGTGAGTATTTTCCTTATTTTGCAGGTCATGTTCATCCCCTTCCCGTCGAACAAATTTGCCATTTGGTATGATGTGAAGATTAGTTGCATTGTTTTCTAACTAAATTTGGCATCAACATAATAAATTAATAGATATCTATCACTGATAAATCACAATTAATCAAGGTCTATATTGATAGACCCCAATTAATAATAGATCTATCAAGTAGGTCTATCAATAATAGACTATAATAAGTCTATTACCACAAGTCTTTCATTAATCAATAGGACTTAAAATTGATATGGCATATATTTTCAGATACTTTAAAATTCGATTGTAATTGCTCTTATTTTGTGTTAGATTATCATAATCGGTGTCATTGACTCATTAGAAATACGGATATAAAGATTCAAATATTTTACCTATAGTTAAAAGCTCAAACCATGGTCAAGGTAAGGAAAATATGCATAAACATTAATGGACAACGTTCATAATAAATTTTGAAATTGAATGTCAGCAACAATCATTTCTTCCTAATTTTATAAATAGGGTTCGTGGAAAAGCAATGAAAATATCGAATAGTTTTTCAAAGAGAAAGGAAAAGACAACAAAAGAAGTTTAATTGCAGCCATGGCCGTTCCCTTGCTTCCCGCTGCTGCAAGAAGGTAACACATTCACATAAATATCCTTCATTTTGTTCAAGTCTCTTATTTATTGACTCAAATTGAGTACAAAGGAGCCCTTTCTTCATATGATCAACTCAATTATCAAATATCTCAAAAGGATGGGCAAGTTGGTCAAATCTAGTATGGATAATAACGTGCACTATAATTGGAGTCGGATTAAATTATAAATTTGGTCCCTATAGTTTGGAGAAAGTTAGAATTTAATTCCTTTGGTTATTATACAAATTTCATTGTGTCGTCCCAATGGTTTGGTAAAACTCTCAGTTAATGAGCCATCGTGAGAATTTTATCAAATTTTAGTGACTATATATGAGCCTTTTAAATTTGAAGGATTAAATTTAAATAATGCCCAAACTATAGGGAAGAAAGTGGTACTTTAACCAATCTCAAACTTTCTCATACAAAAATGACCTTCATATCTTTCTTTCCCACATAAAATTGTTGTCTTTGTAGAGATAAAACACATTTGCAATAAATGATTGATTATCTCTTCTCAAATGAACTTAACTATATGAATCAAAGAAGTAAAAAATAACAAAGCAATCGTACCATTATATTTAAATAATGTGGATAATCTATTAAAAATGTACAAGCTATAATTGAGAGATTATTAATAAGAGAATTTAAAGATCATTAAGAATATGTCAAATTGAATAAAAGAAATTAAATTACGAAGATAATTTTTAGTTTTCATCGTCAATCCATCTCTTAAATGTTCATATAGATTAAGGGCCTATTTGGAGTGACTTGAGAAAAAAATGTTTTTCAAAAAACTCATTTTTATTTAAACACTCTTGACAAAAAGTGATTAAAGTATATTTGAAAAAATTATTTTGAGTGATTGTCAAACACTCCATTTTCTTATAAAATGACTTATTTTTAAAATTAAACAGTTGAAAATGTATTCCAAACATACTCTAAGTATAAATTCATGAAATCCAACTGCATAAGCTAACGAGTTATAATAAATTTAGTCATACCTATTAATACTATTAAAAATTTTCTTCACTTGTATATTTGAAAACTTGTAAAAGACCCAAAATGACGTTACAAAGGATTGTTATGATCGAATATACTATATTAATTCACCATCCAACCCAAAAGTTTAACTTTCTTAAAGAAATTTTTCATCATATACGTGTAATATATGACACTTGAAATCTTGGTTTCTTATTAGACTAGAAGGTAAAGTGGCACTAATCACCGGAGGGGCTAGAGGAATTGGGGAATACACTGCAAGACTGTTCTTTAAACATGGTGCTAAAGTTGTTATTGCAGACATTGAAGACGATTTGGGTCATTCTCTTTCCAACCATATTGGCTCTTCATCTTTTTCCTTCGTCCATTGTGATGTGACAAAAGAGAAAGATGTCGAAAATGCAGTCGACTCAGCTCTCTCCGACTACGGCAAGCTAGACATCATGTTCAACAATGCAGCAATTCTTGGAGCTCCAAAGTTCAACATTCTTGAAAACGAATCATCAGACTTTCAAAAGGTACACTAGACCGTCTTAAATGTGTTATTTGGTGTTCCGGATTATCAAACATAGGGTCTCGCTGATTAGTTAGCGAGTAGGACTCTAGAGAGGACGCATCCTCGTGGGGTTAAGGTGCAAACAGCCTCAAAACCTAATTTGTATTTGTATTAAATGTTATTTGCGTTATTTACGATTCTTGCCATAGAGTTTACCGAAATGTCCTATATAAATTCTTTAACGTTACTGGTGTCTCTGAATCTATAATATGATATTTTCTTTCTAATAATAAATTACTCTCTCGTTATGACAAGGTACTCAATGTCAACCTACTTGGAGCATTTTTGGGCACCAAACATGCGGCGCGAGTGATGATCCCAGCAGGTCGAGGTAGCATAATCACGACTGGCAGTGTTATTTCGAGCATTGGTGGGATTGGCCCGCATGCATGTACAAGCTCAAAGCATGGCGTGGTGGGGTTGATGAAAAATGCAGCTGTGGACTTAGGGCGGTATGGGATTAGGGTTAATTGTGTATCACCCTACGGTGTGCACACGAAAATGACTCGAGAATTGTTCAAGGTCAAAGATGGAGACGAGATTCCAAGTCTGTATTGGAATCTAAAATGTGGTGAGGATGTTGTGAAGGAAGAAGATGTGGCTGAAGCTGCTCTGTATTTAGCAAGCGATGCATCTAAGTATGTGAGTGGCCACAACTTAGTTGTTGATGGAGGCTTCACTGTTGTCAATCAGGGTCTTTGCTCCTATAAATAATCTAGTAATTCTCTAGGTTTTCCACCAACAATAATAGCAAGAATAAGGTGCAATGAAGAACTTGCTCGCGTTGTGTAGGTTTTTCGTTTGTTGAATAATCCTTTTATGAATTATGATCGTGACTTGGAAGTGACTAATAAACCATAATACGAAGTGTTGTAACATGCAGTTTTAATAAGGTTTTAACTTGTAAAGGAGGAAGCAAGTTAAAGATGTCTTTTCTTTTATAAAATTTAATAGAAAACGTATTTGATCGTAAGAATTGATTCGTTTATTAACTTTATTGCTTAAGTATAAATATCTCACTTACAACACTCTCAAATACACAACAACACATACATGATCTTCAATCTTCTCTTCTCTCTACTCTCACATATTTGTCTCGTTTTTATGGTATTATGGTAGTACTTTCACATTTGTCAATAAAATATGGAACGCATTATAGAGTAAATATGATCTGAAGAAGCAGGTGCAAAAAAAAATATTGCAAGTTACTTCTTCGCTTTTAAATGGTAGATGATAAATTTTTAGTTAATTAGAGTAATTCCAAGACTTTCAGATGATAGTAATTGAAGTAGCATCTTAAGGAATTAAGATTAGAGATAATTTTATTGTTGGGTCACAAGATGCATTGATTCAAGAAGGCAGTATAAGATGTATATGAAAAGAATAAGTATTACTGATCTTCTAATGAACAATTTGTTTATGGTTCAACCATAATCTAAGTTCCTCTTAGGCCAGTGAGAAGGTGGGGACCCTTGTTCAAATCCCGAAATCAACACTTAAGGAAATTACTCATCTACTTACCTTATGTGGGAAGGAGTGACTTTCATCTTGTGGAGTTATATTCCCAACTTCCTATTCAGTTAAATCCCCAAAATGGTAGGCAATTGAGTCCCTAATTTCTATTTGGTCTGATCCTCAATATGGTAGGAATATTGAGTTCCTATTTAGTTAAGTTTCTCTCAGGCCTGTGAGAATGTGGGGACCCTTGTTCAAGTCCCAGAATCAGCTACTCATCTACTCATCTACTTATCTTATACGAGAAGGAGTGAATTTCAACTTGTAGAGTTATGTTCTCAACTTCTTATACGATCAAGTCCCCAAAAAGGTAGGCATATTGAGTCGGTGACTCGAGTTACTCTCACCCGTGCAAATCAAAGGATGTACCCTCACAACTAAGAGTTCAGAACTCACTTAGGATTAAGATCGAGTCACACGTGATCATCTTGTAAAATATTAATCTAATCAATTAACAGATTTACAAAGGGAGATTAATTATTTCCCAATCCGGTCTCATACAGACTTTTTATATAGGATACCTCCACTCATGTATCTCTAGGTGAAAAATTTAGATCAAACCGTTTGTAACTATTATAAAGTGGGCCATATTCATAGTGTCATCAAGATAACGCACCAAACCTTATCCATATATTATAGACCATTGAGTTTGTTTCTTGAACATGATTCACCTGTATGTCAATTATATACTTTTCAAGATTACATATATAATCTTGAGTTAATGGATAATTTAATATTTCATATTTAACAACTAAATTAATTAACTAATTAATTACGAGGGTTTAGGGTACAAATCCCAATAGTGTGTATTATTGCACAGAGCGTCGCGACTTAGCTATCCAGGTTATTAAATTGACTTAGTTAGATTCCCTCTCTTAATGTGGTTGCTTAATTAATATGGACATTAATGAACCCAGTTAGTTGAGCATCTACATTGATTAAGAAATTAATCATCATGTTAGGGTGTGTAGCTTTAGTCTTCTAGGGTGCATGAGCTAAGATTAAAACAAGAAAACATTGCATAAATTAGAAATTCTATGATCAACCAAGTGAATGGGCAAATTACGAATCAAGTTTTAGTGCATGCAAGCACTAAAATGCAGCTCAATACTAGTAACAACTTCATGAAGAAGTGGGATTTGTATATAAATTTGGGAGGAACACCTCCTACTTGGTGTAAATGTGGGAAAAACCCACTCAAACTAAGTTTTCAAATTTTTGTATTTTCAGTTTCAAATTTGAATTAATACCAAAATTAACTAAAATTTGATTTAGTTAATTCATAATTAATTAAATATAAAACATCAAAATTTAATTTCTCAAATTGAATTGAAATTGAAAATTAATTTTTATTTTAATAAATTAAACATATTTAATTAGTTAAATAATTTAATATCAAATATTAAATTAATCAGACACCCAATTTTAATCATGAATCTTATTCATATAATTAATATTTAAATCATTGTTTAAATATTATAAAATCTCCAATTTCATTTAATTTAAATAAATTAAACGTTAATTATATCAAATATAATTATACAAACCCTAATTCGAATTTGAACTTACTCAAATTCAAACCCTTATTTCAATTTGACCATTTTCAAATTGAAGTTCAATTTTAACAATTGAAAATAATATCATTCCAAATTCACTTAATTTATTAATTCAAGGTGTTCATGTTTTACAAGTCAGTAGAGGGACCTTATGGATCTACAGAACATGAGCTCCAACGATTTAGAATTAATTGGCTAAAACTCTTTAGATCAAATTAATCAGTACTCGTTAACTACCAAGTCACACCATTATAGCTCGATAGTTGCACTCTCCTCACTGTAGATATATTTGTATCCACTTGATTTAATCATAATTAGTAAGTCGAGCCTTCACAGGTTGTTCGTAATAACGGCTGGGTCAATATGTTATTTTACCCCCGATATTACATCTTGCTCCTTAAGTTTCACTGATTCTCTAATGAAAAATTGGTTTGTGATCCAATCACTAAATTGGATCCCCCTCGGGCCAATGAGAGGGTGGGGCCCCTTGTTCAAGACCTAGATTCAGTACTTAAGAGAACAACCTTTCTTCTATCCCTAAATTAGGGTGGTGTGAATTCCTTATTGCACCCTATGTCCCCAGGTATCTATCCGATTGTCTCCCTGAAATGGGAGGCCTATTGAGCCAGCGTTGTTGAGTCAACCCTCACCTATGCAAATTTAAGGATAATCCCAAATAAATAGGAGTTCATAGTTAGCTCAGGATTAAGATCGAATTACCTAGGTCATCTAAGCGAAATAGTCAGTCTTAAACAGTAAACAACATTATAAAGTAAGAGTGACTTATTTCTTGGTCCGATCTTATACAAACTCATTGTATAGGACGCCCCCACTCCTCATGTCAATACATGAACGAATTAGGATCACTTCGTTTGTAGCACCTTTACAACTTGTAACAACTACAAAGTAGACTGCATCTGATAGTATTACCAGAATCAGACACCCAACCTTATTCATATACTATAGACCGTTTTGGCTATTTACTCGAACTTGATTCATCTTTATGTCTTTACATAAAGTTCAAGTATTCATATAATAGCCATGGATCTTAGTTTATTGGATTTAGACTTTATAAGTGCAATTTATAGATTCAATAACAACTTTATTGAAGAAATGTTGAATAACATCTTTATTGAATAAGCTGAGCTCTTCAAACTCCTGAAGCTATAAAAGTCTGGCCTCCCTAGCTGCCTTTAAATCGTACTTGCACTTCTTGACTGCCCAATATGCCTTATGCTGGATCTCAACTAGAAGATGGCAAACTTTTCCTTATGAGCTCAGATTATTCCTTCCTAGGTTGATCACTGTTAGGTCTTTTAAAGATATATATTTTCTATGTTAATTTCTCTAAAATCGTGTTGATTATTTTCTTTTAATGCTAATTTTGGTCCCCGAGGCATTTAGGAGTCATTAAGAGAAAATTGGGCCAAAAAGATAAAAAATGACCAAGAAAATAAATAAATTGAAGAGAATCATAAAATTATCAAAATGCCATCAAGTACCATCGAGTAATTACCAAAAAGGCTATCGAGTAAATGCCATCGTGCATCGAGTATCGAGTAAAGGCCATCGAGCATCGAGTATTGAGTTTCATCATCAAGTTTCAGTGTCACGACCCTAAGTGAAGAGTTAAGCAGCTGATAACTGGTAGGAATGCCAGTTATTATAAGCATTTTATTTAGAATTATGAGGACTAATAAGTAGAAAACGCGGTGATAATACTTAGAATTTGCGAAAAATTGAGTTTTGCGTCGATTAGCACCTAAATCCTCACTGACCTCAATATTATGCATTACTCTGTGCCAAAGTGTCTATTTTTGTAGCTATCGCAGGAATCAAACGCATGCGTTGGAAATAAGCAATCGCAGACAAATGCGTGCGCTGAAGCCAGACAACTGCAAAGACAAACGCATGCGCTAAAAATTGAATTATCGCATAGACGAATGCATGCAGTGATCGAATGCGTCCATCGCATGAAAATTGCGGTGATCAAGCGAATGCAGTGATCAATTGGAGATTGCGGCCACAGAGTGACAACCATAATAGAAGGACGATCACAAGATGGGTAGAACGCGTTGATACTTCAACTGAATCAATCTCGGACGCATACCTTGGGAGTATCAACAAGATAAGACGATGTGACATTGCCCATACCGCAACAAAGGTAGTAGTGAGACATAATACAATCATGATAGATGTCGGCGTTTGTAACTAAATCCAAAATAAAATTTTAGCAAAAAGTAATAATGTACCCATAATTATTATTTATTTGCAAGGAGTTCTCTTGTAATTATAGTCTCTAAATGCTTATTAGGAATTGGAAGACATTTTCCACAAAAAAAAAAAAAAAACAAAAAAAAAAAAAAAAACCAGACTGAGTGACAACCGGAGCTTTCGCTGG
>NC_052356.1:163387-167892 GCF_009727055.1 Benincasa hispida | reverse complement strand
CAAATTGAAGTTCCTAAATCCACTACAACACTCGTATTTGAAGTGGCTACCAGATGCTTAAACATCTTAGAACTAATACATACAGACATTTTTGGTCCCACAACATCCATGCGTCGAACGTATGCGTTTGCCTCCATTTCTTAATGTTAGTCAGATACCATACATCATTCCCAATGAGTAGGATTCATCAACAACCAGTAGCTTATAAACCCTATAAATAGCCCCGTCGACCTTCATTTCAAAGCATCTGAACTTCTGCCTTAAGGTAGAGGTTTGCGATCACAAATGAGAGCATGAGCGAGATTTCCAGTGAGAATTCTTCATCTCCATAAACCAGACTGAGTGACAACCGGAGCTTTCGCTGGAGATAGAGCTTGAGAAAGACATCTCCACTATTCATCCATGGCACCACCGACAGCCTTGACACAGAGTCTTTCATTTCTCCTCTAACCTCTGTATTGTATTATATTTTAACTTAAGATATTAAGACATTTTGTAATCAATGCATATCTTGATTTCTTCAATGCCATCTTCTTCATCATCTTTATCTTTATCATCATTTACCTTTATCGTTTATTTATCAAAGGAAATCGCATACTTAATCGTGTAGCCTAGAGATAGGATGCATGTAGCAACCCACCGAGAGGTGTGCGTTGTGCGAGTATAGTGAGTTAATCCTCTTTGCTTGGTGAAAAGGCTGTAGCAACGCTTGTCTATGAGTTGTTGCAATACTTGTCTATAAGTAATTAACCGCGTCTAAATGCCTGAGAAGGTAAGAGATGGAATGCACTAACAAAGTATGCATTGTTCCTAGAGATAGGCACAGTCTTATGCTCGATGCAACCATGCACTATAGAGATATAGTCATGTGGCTGACCACCGAGAGGTATGCGATGAGTTAATGTGACAAGCTGGGATTACTTGAGCGATTTTAAGATAACAAACATTCTAAGTAGTAGTTAATGGTTGTTGTGTATCTACCAATTCTCATCGCAAGTCATATTGCTCTATCTGTTTAGTTAGGAGTAGAAGTAGTGTGTATATCCATTAAACTTCTTCTTTTATTTTTATTCATCGCCTCAAACGAATTACTTCACAAGCATTATTGAGTGACAAGTCCCTGTGTTCGACCTCGAATTATCGAGAAACTTGCATTCGCGTTATAACTTGGCGTGAGCGTAAGAAACTTGTGATAGGAACGCGTGGTCATTGCATACTAGATTAACGCATTTTCATTCCAACACATGACCTTGAACGCATGGGTGGGAAATAGGTGACCACAAAGACAAACGCATGGGTTAAAAACCGACCTATTGCATAGACGAATGCATGTGGTGATCGCATGCGTCCATTGCATGGAAGTTGCGGTGATCGAATGTGCCCATCGCATGGAAGTTGCGGTGATCAAGCAAATGCGGTGATCAATTGGAGATTGCGGCCACAGAGTGACAACCATAATAGAAGGGCGATCACAAGATGGGTAGAACGCGTTGATACTTCAACTGAATCAATCTCGGACAAATGAAGTTCCTAAATCCACTACAACACTCGTATTTGAAGTGGCTACCAGATGCTTAAACATCTTAGAACTAATACATACAGACATTTTTGGTCCCACAACATCCATGCGTCGAACGTATGCGTTTGCCTCCATTTCTTAATGTTAGTCAGATACCATACATCATTCCCAATGAGTAGGATATCATCAACAACCAGTAGCTTATAAACCCTATAAATAGCCCCGTCGACCTTCATTTCAAAGCATCTGAACTTCTGCCTTAAGGTAGAGGTTTGCGATCACAAATGAGAGCATGAGCGAGATTTCCAGTGAGAATTCTTCATCTCCATAAACCAGACTGAGTGACAACCGGAGCTTTCGCTGGAGATAGAGCTTGAGAAAGACATCTCCACTATTCATCCATGGCACCACCGACAGCCTTGACACAGAGTCTTTCATTTCTCCTCTAACCTCTGTATTGTATTATATTTTAACTTAAGATATTAAGACATTTTGTAATCAATGCATATCTTGATTTCTTCAATGCCATCTTCTTCATCATCTTTATCTTTATCATCATTTACCTTTATCGTTTATTTATCAAAGGAAATCGCATACTTAATCGTGTAGCCTAGAGATAGGATGCATGTAGCAACCCACCGAGAGGTGTGCGTTGTGCGAGTATAGTGAGTTAATCCTCTTTGCTTGGTGAAAAGGCTGTAGCAACGCTTGTCTATGAGTTGTTGCAATACTTGTCTATAAGTAATTAACCGCGTCTAAATGCCTGAGAAGGTAAGAGATGGAATGCACTAAAGCAAAGTATGCATTGTTCCTAGAGATAGGCACAGTCTTATGCTCGATGCAACCATGCACTATAGAGATATAGTCATGTGGCTGACCACCGAGAGGTATGCGATGAGTTAATGTGACAAGCTGGGATTACTTGAGCGATTTAAGATAACAAACATTCTAAGTAGTAGTTAATGGTTGTTGTGTATCTACCAATTCTCATCGCAAGTCATATTGCTCTATCTGTTTAGTTAGGAGTAGAAGTAGTGTGTATATCCATTAAACTTCTTCTTTTTATTTTTATTCATCGCCTCAAACGAATTACTTCACAAGCATTATTGAGTGACAAGTCCCTGTGTTCGACCTCGAATTATCCGAGAAACTTGCATTCGCGTTATACTTGGCGTGAGCGTAAGAAAACTTGTGATAGGAACGCGTGGTCATTGCATACTAGATTAACGCATTTTCATTCCAACACATGACCTCTGACGCATGGGTGTAAACGCATAGCTTAAGCCATGTCTAACGCATGATTGCGTGCGCAACCCCATCCCTAATTTCCCTTCCAACAACAGTAGTTGAAGACAGAACGCTCACTTTTGTTGCAAAACTCGATGTGTTGCAACGCTCCCCACAATGTTGCAACGCTTTGGATTTTGACGCGATTGATGCCTCACACGCCTCGTGCAACGCAATGTCAACCACCAATGTCAGGTCTCAAGTGCAACGCTTCTTGGATTTGTTGTGATTTAATGTTGCAACGCTGACCCCAACGTTACGACGCTACCCTGCAAGTATAAATAATTTTTCTTTCATTTTTGCGGAAGGAGGAAGCACGATTTCGATGGTGGCTGGAATTTCTCTCTGTATCAATTAGTCTCTATGGTAATTTTGTTTCATACTCAGGTTAGATTTTGATTTCTTTTTGAATTATATTCAATAACTTGTAATTGTTCATGAATTTGTCTATGGATTTGTGAAGTAATTCAATATTGTTTATATTTCAAGATTTCTTACAAATTCTTTTAAGTTTTCTACTTGTCTTTATCAATATGAATTTGCGTATTCTTGAATCTGTTTTTAATTCTTGAAGCATGTTGAATGATCTATATCTTGAACATGTTTAGCCTAGATGCTTGGTTTTGTCACATTCACTCATGATTGAATGTGTTGCTTTTAATGTGTTTGATAGAATGTCTAGTCAAGATCTCCAAGAGGCAATAGTAATTGTGTGTTGAATGGCTATCCTAAGATGCACTAATTACTAGATTTGGAGAAATTCAGTTAATTGAGTAAGCTGTCTTAACAATTAATCGACGCAATTGAATCCTAGAACTTAATGGGCGTGTTTTCTCTTTTATATGGCTGCTATCGAACCCAACAGAGGTAGACGCATGTAAATAGATTAGGGTTAGGGCTATCCTATCTTAATCATTGATTAGGACGATTTCTTGATTAGGTTATGCTAGTTGTCTGCCTTTGTAGGGACTAGTTTAATCTAGTTAAGTAAGTAGTTGCGAGCTTAATTCAATTGTGAATTAAATTTGTAGAGTTCAATGATAAGAATTTTATTGAGCATCTAACTTGGATTAGAAGCAAGATTGTCCTAAATTTGGTTACAACTATCCTTTATCTTTTGATTTTTAGCATGTTTCTTGTCTTAAAAAACCTCCATTTTATAGCTTTCATAGTTAAGCTTAGTTAAGGAAAAGATTAAATAACATTTCCCTATGGATCGACCTCTTACTTCCACTTTAACTACGAGTTAGTTAGGTTGTTGTTCAAGCTTTATAAATGTTGTTTGTTTTGGGTTAGGTAGAACTAACGACACCTACTTAGCTTCGAGCAACCACTTTTTCCAAAATAGTCTTCACTTCCCCGTTGGATACCTTTTCTTGCCCATTAGTTTGTGTCACACCCCGCCCCAGACCACCCTCTGAGCCTGAGAAAGGGCGTGATTGACAGCAGTTATCAACCATTTTGTTGACACTTACTGCTTAATAAATCTTGTGGAAATAACTCTGATACCAATGAATAAATTCAACAATCAACTGATTAAGTAGGCCCATTTTATTTTACAACAATGTAGCGTTTATACAACTCAAAGACTTAACAACAAAGTTTACAACACCAACTATAAAACCCTTTAGAAGTGTAACTGTGGCTTGTGGCAGACTTTGACCTTAGCAGCACCCTGGAACTCCTCACTTTCCGCTAC
>NC_052356.1:161233-163376 GCF_009727055.1 Benincasa hispida | reverse complement strand
GATAAACAAATAACTTTGTCAATAGAAATATATTTTTGGGAAAGCAATACATAGTTAACAAGAATATTACCGCAAGTTCATTATTATTTTCTAGCCAGACCGCTGGACAATTCCTAGCTTGACCGCTGGTTAAAACAATCAACCCCAGCTTGACCGTTGGTTATCATATAATAAAAACATCCCCAGCTTTTTCACACGTATACTCAAGCAATGTATCAACAATTTATGTGGAAACTTTCCCTGTACCCTATTATCCCGCCAATGTGCACATCGACTATTTTCCCGCTAGCTATGCTTAGGTAACTTGACTATATTTTCCGCCGGTTGTCACCGACTATAATTTCTCACCGACCAAAGCCAACTATATTTTCCTGCCAAGTACCTTTTCAAGCATGCTAACTATATATCCTGGGTACAATTCCAGTTTCCAACACAAACATACAAGCAATATCTTAACAAGCATAGTAATCAGATAAACACATATCCCTGATCATGCCAATTTAACATTATCCCCTATATATATTTACCTATATATAGAATTCATATCAACAATAAAACACACAATAACCACTCACCTTGGTTGGTTAGGAACTTTCCTTTCCGAAGTTCCTTAGGTTTCCTTGGTTTCCTTTTTTGAATCCTAAATTCCAGATTCAAATATCAGCTTAGATTACTCATAGTTCCAGACCTTATTTTAAGATACTTCCTTCTTAAAAAATGTTCTAAAATGTCTCAGGAAGCTTATCATAAAATCGTAGCTCATAAATCGTCGTGGTTTGGCCAGAATCATCAAAACATTAAGACTGGACCAGCTTACCCGATTGCTTGAACCTTATGTTTTTTCCTCATTCTCCAGCCCGATTCCTTTGAGATTTTTCTCCAGCAGCCCTACCATGAAAACTAGACTCTTTTAGCTTTCATATGGGTTTAGAATCACATCAAACGCATGAGTATTCTGGGAGAACTCCTCGTTCCAAGTTGATGCTACTTCCTGTCTTTTCTACTTGACAGCATCTCCCCTTTTGGAACCTCTTGACCAACGCATGGTCTTGCTACCAATGCATGCGTTCCTCCATCAATGCATAGTCTTCTCCCAATTAGTCCTCACACACTCTTCTTTATGTCCTTTGAAGAGAATTTGAGTTCTTATCTGAAGTCCTTGGCCCTATTTATAGGCGTCCAAGATTGCTCCACGGCTGACACCTCCTACTTGGTTGCATGTCCAAGTGTCTTTTCCTCACACCATCAATGCATTCTTACATCAGTGCAAGCCAAAGTGTCTTCTTCTCCTTTCACCAATGCATAGCCCTTAACTTTGCATGTCTTCTTATGCATCCACCTCTTTTACTTAAGGCTTAAGAATTCCTCCTAACAAGCCACATGTCCGGATGAAGTCCTTGAATGCGTCAATCCTTCATATGCGTTCATCCTTCATATGCATTCATCCTTCATATGCATTCATCCAACTTCATATGCGTTCAACTAGGATAATGACCAACACTCCTTTCAATGTATACTGCTAGCCTCGGATATCAACGTATAGTATACCATTAATGCATAGTATGCCATCAACGCATAGTATACACTGCCACGTCCATCACGTCCATCGCATCCATCACATCCATCATCCAACGCATCCAACGCATCCATCATCCAATGCATCCAACATATCCAACGCATCCAACGCATCCATCATCCAACGCATCCAACATATCCAACGTATCTAACGCATCCAACGCATCCATCATCCAACGCATCCAACATATCCAACGCATCCAACGCATCCAACGTCCATTGCCCTTGGATGTGCAACTTGAGGCTGCCATTTGCATTGTTCTAACCATTTCAAGACCTTGGCTACTGCATGCACTACTAACCTCCCAAATATCCTTTCAAAGTCTAATGGCCAACGCATGGCACATACTAACGCATTGTCAAATACTTAGTCAAATTTCACAAATTAAAGCTTAACTCAAAACTACTCAAGGAAATTCTATTCAACACTTAGAAATTTCCTTCTCTTCAACATAGGATTTAACTTTCACTTAGTTAATTCCTTTTAACACCTGCTTAAGTAGAAATAATGGAAATCCGGGTTTCACACACCACCTTATCCTTCTAACCTAACCAACCTATTAAACAT
>NC_052356.1:14676-159123 GCF_009727055.1 Benincasa hispida | reverse complement strand
CTTTATGTCCTTTGAAGAGAATTTGAGTTCTTATCTGAAGTCCTTGGCCCTATTTATAGGCGTCCAAGATTGCTGCACGACCGACACCTCCTACTTGGCCGCATGTCCAAGTGTCTTTTCCTCACACCATCGACGCATTCTTACATCAGCGCAAGCCAAGGTGTCATCTTCTCCTTTCACCAACGCATAGCCCTCAACTTTTCATGTCTTCTTATGCATCCACCTCTTTTACTTAAGGCTTAAGAATTCTTCCTAACAAGCCACATGTCCGGATGACGTCCTTGAATGCGTCCATCAACTCTCATATGCGTTAACCACAAATGCGCCCATCCATTGCCGCAACCTACCTATGTTCGGACATCATCAACCGGCGCATGCGTCCACAAACCCTTGAATGACCAACATATAGCACATCACTAACGCATAGCACACCACTAATGCATAGTGCATCACCAACGCATAGTGCGTCACTAACGCATAGTACTGTCGTGTCCATCGTGTCCATCACATCCAACGCATCATCATCCAATGTATCATCCAACGCATCCATCGCATCCAACACATCCAACGCATCCAACGCGTCCAATGCATCCAACACATGCAACGTATCAATCACATCCAACGCATCCAACGCGTCCAACGCATCCAACGCATCCATCGCATCCAACGCGTCCAACGCATCCAACGCATCCATCCAGCCTAATGCGTTGGTCTAACCTCCAAAGCATTTGTCATTCCCACTTTAAATTCTCCCTTTGCTCAAGTAATCTTTCCAAGATCTTATGGCCAATGCATGGCAATGCCTAGTCCAACACTTAGTCAATTTTTCATCAATTTAAGCTGAACTCAAAACTACTCATGGAAAATCTATTCAACACCTAGAAATTTCCTTCATTTCAACATAAATTTTAACTTTCACTTAGTTAATTTCCTTAACCACCTACTTAAGTAGGAAAAATAGAAATCCGGGTTTCACAGTCTGAAGGTGGTATGGGGTGGTAATACGATGTTGTACACTGTACTTCTTCAACAAGGAAGCAATGACTCAATTGCAAAAGTGTGATCCTTGGTCGCTGATGATTGCCTTAGCAAAGCCAAACCTGCACAGAATGTTAGTCTTCAAAAAGCCTGCAAACACTTTAGCATCATCAATAATAATGGCCTTTGCTTCCACCCATTTAGAAACATAGTCCAATGCCAATAAAATGTACTTGAACCCACAAGAAGAAGAAAAAGGTCCCATAAAGTCAATCTCCCATGCATCAAATATCTCACAGAAAAGAATAGAGACTTGTAGCATTTCCTTCCTATGGGACAAACCTCCTGACTTTTGACAACATTCACAAGTTTTACAAACAAATATGCATCCTCAAATAAAATGTCCCAATATAAACCTGAATCTAAAAGTTTTTAGCAGTTCTCTTGGGACTGAAGTATCCACCACTACATGCTTATGAAAGAAATATAAAACAGGAAAGAACTTGTCATTAGGGACACACCTTCTAACTACTTGATTAACACAAAATTTCCAAAGAATAGATTCCTCCCAGATATAATACTTTGACTCACTTTTTATTTTCTCTTGCCTATGCTTATTCATTCCATAAGGAAAATCACCAGTGGTTAAGTAATTCATAATGTCAGCATACCAAGGAGTTAAAGAAATACCGTTTGCCTGCATCAGTGCGTGGTCAGGGAAGTCTCCATTAGAACTGAGACAACCTCCATTAGCTACAATCCTACTCAGGTGATCGGCGACAACATTCTCATATCCCTTCCTATCTTGAAGTCTTAGGTTAAATTCCTGGAGGAGAAGAACCCGCCTCAACAATCTGGGCTTGGACTTCTTCTTAGACATCAGATAGCACAAAGTTGCATGATCAGAAAAAAAAACTACTTTAGATCCAACAATGTAAGAGCGAAATTTCTCAAGAGAAAAAATAACAACTAAAAACTTGTTTTCTGTCGTGGTGTAAGTGCACTGAGCCAGGTTGATGATCTTCGAAGTGTAGTAGATCATGTGATGTTTCTTATCAAGCTTCTGCCCCAAAATCGCTCCCACAACATGGTCAATTGAGTCGGACATGATCTCGAAGGGAAGATCCCAAGAGGAGCCTAAATAACCGGAGTACACGACAAGGCATTTTTCAGCACATCAAAGCTTTTCCTGCATTCATCATTAAAATCAAAGGCCACATCCTTGTGAAGAAAGGAGGTCATATGCTGAGCAATCTTGCTAAATTCTTGGGTAAAGCTACAATAGAAACCTGCATGCCCAATAAATAAATGTACCTCCCTCACATTTGTGGGGTAAGGAAGCTTAGCAATAACATCAATCTTAGCAGGAACAACCTCTATGCCATGCTCAGAAACAATATGTCCTAATACAATTCCATGTGAGGCCATGAAATGACACTTTTCGAAATTAAGCACAAGGTTAGAATTAATACATCTCTCTAGCACCCTAGATAAATCAGACAAGCAATCATCGAATGAGTCTCCATATACAGTAAAGTCATCCATAAATACATCCATGCGATTCTTAACAAACTCAGAAAATATGTTTATCATGCAACGCTAGAAGGTGTCATAAACATTATAAAGTCCAAATGGCATTCTTCGAAAAGAAGACTCACTATCAGAATAAGAAGGCATACTTACTAGTTCTGTTATGGACAAAGTGGAAAGCTCTCCAAGTGAAATCAAATTGCCTGAATCATTCTCATTATCGTCATAGATGTCCCATAGTACCTCTTGCTCAAAACAGTCAAATACATCAATCTGGCACAAAGACTGTACATGCTCAATGGTGGAAGATCTCATAGCGTCGAAAATATTAAACTTAACTATCTCACCATCAAACTCAACATACAATGTACCCTCATTCACATCAATCTTAGTCTTGAAAGTCTTCATGACTTGATGACTCGAGAGAGCAAGTCATGCAATGTAACAGCGCCAAAAACTTGATAACGAGAATTTAGTGAACACAATTATGCGATGCATGTCTTAGGTTATGCGTTTGTTTTCATGTGTTGGTGGTCATGCGTTGGGATGAAATGTATACGTTAATATCTTATGCAATGACTATGCGTTCCTGCCACAAGTTTTCTTGCGCTCTCGCCAAGTATAACAAGAACATAAGTTTCTCAAATGATCTGAGGTCGAACACAGAGACTTGTAGCTAAATGGTATGCGGTAATGTGTTTGCGGCGGATGAATAAAAGAATGATGGGGGTTATAAGCTCTAAACTACTTCTACTCCTAACTATCAAACAAAGCATTGGAAGTATGACTAAGAGGTAGAGACACGAAACCTATCAACGCGTAGTAAAGTGCATGGAAAAATAGATAAAATGTGAGGATGTCTTCACTCTAACACTAAGCTTGACCGCAAGGGCAACCCTAGGCAACGCAAGCTATGTGATCATGTTATACACACTTGACGTAGACGCATGCGATGGATATGCGATGGTGTTGAGAAGCCTATTTCTAAGCCTCTATATGACCGCATACCACCATAACCTACTTAAAGGGTGCATACGCTGTGTAGTAGCAAATGGAGCTTATCTCTAAGTTCTCCATTCTTGCTTATGCGATCTAATCCGCTTTCTCGAGTCTTAGATTTGGTTTTTAGACTATTCTTCCAAGTATGCCTAAATGAGGAATGATGTGCTCATAAGATAAGGTAATTGCATAAACCTGGCTGACGTAAGATTATACCTATCTCTAGTGAACACTTGCTTACATTACTTAATGCAGCCAACCATTTACCCTCTCGGACAGTTAGTTGCTACTGATTCTACTCATAGACAAGCATTGCATCCACTTATAGACAAGCATTGCTACAACTTCACACTAAGCAAATAGGGTTTTCTCACAACACTCGTGCAACGCACTCCTCCCGGTGGTTTGCTACATGCTTCATATTCCTATGCCACATGATTAAGTATGCGATACTCTAGCAATCTTACTCAGTGATGCAATGAAAGTGAAGGATACTAAGTAAATGAAGATGGAGATGGAGTCGAAGGAAAATACAAGAATGCATTGATCACAGGTAGTTCGTAATAACGACTGGGTCAAATCTTCGTTTTACCCCAAAAATTACCTTTTGTTCCTCAAGTTTCACTGATCCCCTAATGAACAATTGATTTGTGATCCAATCAACAAATCGAATCTCTCTCGAGCCAATGAGAGGGTAAGGCCTCTGTTCAAGACCTAGAATCAACACTTAAAGGGAACAACCCTACTAACTCTAATCGGGTAGAAGTGAATTCCATCTCGTAGCCTATGTCCCTAGCTATTCATCCGGTCTTATCCCCAAAATGGGAGGCTTATTGAGCAGAGACGTTGGTCTACTCTCACCATTTGCAGATCAAAGGATAATCCCGAACAAACAAGAGTTCATAGTTAGCTCAGGATTAAGGTCAAGTTACCTAGGTCATCGCTTTGAAATAGTCAGTCTTAAATATAAACAACGTTATAAAGTAAGAGTGACTGGTTTCGTGGTCCGATCTTGTACACAACTCATTTGCACAGGACGCCCCCACCCCTCATGTTATAACATGCACGAATTAGATCATCATATGTAGCACTTTACAACTCTTTGTAAAACCTGCAGAGTAGGCCGCATCTAATAGTGTTACCAGAATAAGGCACCCAACCTTGTTCATATATTATAGATCATTTTTAACTATTTACTCGAACCTAATCCACTTGTATGTGTCTACATGAAGTTCAAGTACTCATGTAATAGTCAAGGGACTTTTAGGTTTATTGGATATCTAAAAAAAAACAATATATTCAATAAAATTTATTGAATTTTCAGAATAAGTTCTACTATTTACAAACCACGAGTTTTAGGACATAAAACCCAACAAGTTGTATGTCCAACTCTATGACACATTTGGCAAACAATAGCAGGCTATCAATTCTCTATCTTCGCCATCTGTTTAAAAATAGAAACCAGGTCAGATATTTCTTTTCTAAGTTAACTTACCTCGTTGGCCAACTTTACACTTACTGCAGCTCTAGTGCCAAATTGTTGAGAATTTGCTGCCATGGTAGCTATCAGTTTCATTGGCTTAGTTGGGCCTTTATTATCTAAGGCTCCTCCTGCAGCTGCATCTATGCTACTCTTGTCAGTCTGCATCAGCCCCTCATAAAAATACTGGATCAACAGCTGGTCTGATATCTGATGGTGGGGAAACATCGCACAGGTTTAAATTGTTCCCAATACTCATGAAGGGTCTCCTTGTCGAACTGCATAATATTGCAAATCTCTTTTCTGATGCTGACAGCTCGAGATGCTGGGAAGAACTTTTCCAAGAACTGCCTCTACAACTCTTTCCAAGATGTGATGCTCCCAGGCAAAAGGATGTAGAGCCACTCCTTAGCATCTCCTTTCAACAAAAAAAGGTAATGCCCTCATATTGATTTATTCTTGAGTCACCCCATTTGGTCTTATCCTATCGCACACCATATAGAATTCCTTCAAGTGCTTGTGCGGGACTTCAACTTGTAGACCAGAAAATTCAGGAAGTAAGTGAATCAACCCAGATTTAAGCTTGAAGTTACTTGCCGTTTTAGGATAGGTAATGTATAGGGGTTGTTGAGTGAAGTTTGGTGCTGCGAGCTCCCTAAGAGTCTTTTCACATTCAACCATTACTGGTAAATTTTCAGTAACACTTTCTTCTCTGGATGTGTCTTCAACACGATTATCTCTATCAAGTGCAGCTTGTTGTCTCCTCTCTCTCCTGATTCTCCGCTCATCCCTGAAAATTTATGCAAAATACAAATGTCTAGTGAAGGAGTAATATAACATGTAACGGAAGAATTCATAATAAAAGGGCACTTAAACTACATTTGATTTGAGTTTTAAACATGCTATTCAAATGACGTTCATAAGAGGGTTTGACATAAACATTACCTTTGAAGTTCTCTTCCACGAATTCAGTAGAATTTCACCAAGATTGAGCTTGATTCTACAAGAAAATCACTACCAAGATCTTCTCCACTATGCTCACGAAGGAATGTATGGTGGAAACACTCAAATCAAGCTAAACTGAGGATGAACTAGTGAGGGTTGAGTAGGGCTTTCAGATCTTTTTCAATTCAGTAAGTAAACTCAAAATCCTCTCATCTTTCTGCATGGAGCTTCTATATATAGATAGAAATCATGTAAACCAATAGGGCAGCATGGATGGCACCACTTACTTGGTGATTATTGCATAAATCAATTGAAATTTGGTGAGATTCCATTAAATTGTAGTTAGTGGGTTTTTCCTAAATTTTGAAAAATCCACTAACTTAAAACTAATTTTAAAATTGAGAAAAAAATGATTTTAAATAAAACCATTTAATTTAAATTAGTTTTATAAAATTAATTCAAAATAATTAATTTTAAATAAAACTAATTTTGATTTTAATTAAACTTTTTAATTAAAAGAATATTACTTTAGTATCTCAATATTAAATTAATAAAACACCAATTTCACCAATATGATTTAATTTCATTTTTAAATTATAATTTAAATATTAATTGATTCTTCAATTTCATTTAATTTCAACTAAATTAAACATTTTTAATTGTATCAAATACAATTAATTGAAAACCCTAAAAAATTGAACTTGGACATTTCAAATTCATAACCCTAATTCCAAAATTCATCCAATTAATACTCAATTTATAATTCCAATGTGTGAGCTAGTAGAGAGACCTAATGGACCTACAGATCATGAGCTTCAACGATTTGTAATTGATCTATTAAACTCTTTAAACCGAATTAATTACTATTCGTTAACTATCAAGGCACAATACTATAGCTCGATAGTTACACTTTCCTCACTGTTGATATATTTATGTTCATGTAAACCATAATCAGTAAGTCAATCCTTCACAGGTCGTTCGTAATTACAGCTGGGTCAAAAACTACCGTTTTACCCCTGTATTACATTTTGTTCCTTAAGATCCCATTGACCCTCTAATGAATAATTGATTTATAATACTACTTATGAATCATGTCCCTCTCTTATTATGAGAAGGCGGGGCCCCAATTGTTCAAGACTTCAACACTTAAGAGAACAACCTATCTTCTAACCTTAAAATGGGTAGGAGTGAATTCCATCTCCCAGGGCTATGTCCCCAACTATCTATCTAGTCTTATCCTCAAAATGGAAGGCTTATTGAGCAGTGCTGATGGACTACTCTCGCCCATCAGATCAAAGGACAATCCTGAATAAACAAGAGTTCATAGCTAGTTCAGGATTAAGATCGAGTTATCCTAAATTACTTTAGTATGAATGTCACACCCCTCCCTAACCTTAGCCCCAGGACTTGGAAGGGAGCATGAGGGTACATAAGTACTATTCCAAAATAACATTTTTAATTTAACATTTTTCCCCTTATCTATTAAAGACTTTAACAGGTTTACCATAATTTATCTAAGTTTCATACATATAGTTCAATTTCCTATGTTCCTTTATCACATGATTCGAGTCGTGCCCTGAGAATTTACCAAGTCCTAGTGTTTTGGTGGTTTGTAGACTCTTTCTTGAATGCTCGCTTTGCTACCTGGGGGGGAATAGAAGAAAACATTTGGAAGAGTGTGAGCTACTAAGCCCAGTGAGTGGTGCTTTTAAAATAATAATCACTTTGCAAAACATATTTTTGGAAAGTCAATCACATAATTACAATTTCAGTATAATTTATGCATGATCATGTGTAAATTCATTCAATCATCATCCTCCAGTTTCATGCTATACTTGGCATGTTCATATCATATACATACTATCAATCATAACAACTTTTTATGGAAACTTTCCTATAACCCACTTTTTCCGTCAATGTGCACATCGACAACTTTTCCCGCTAGTCATGCTTAGGTAACTTGACTATATTTCCCGTCGGTCGTCACCGACTATTATTTCCCACCGACTGAGGCAGACTATATTTTCTCGCCAAGTACCTTTTTTAAGCATGCTAACTTATGTAGTCCGGGTATAATCTCAGTTTCCATAGAAATATCACAGACAATATCATGGTTAGGTAGCATAACATCATCACATGCATTTTGCACTTACATATGCATATATTCACATATCAATGTATAAAACTAAATAACCACTCACTGCAAGTAAGTTTTTCCACTAAAATCACATTGACAATACCTTCTTGAGAATTCTCCATATCAATAGAAATTCCTCAATTAATACTTGTTATATCAATAAATAATGTCAAAATAGCCAAAATACCATATATTAATGAAAGTACCAGCTTACCCTACTCCATTTAGCCAAAATCCTAAAATTAGCCTCTTTAGAGGTTATTTGGACTGTGGTAGGCAGCTAGGCATTTGGCTGTGTGCAGGGTGGGCGTGCTGTGCCGCACAGAGGCTGACGCGTCGGGCGTGCGTTGCATGGTAGGGCTGCTGGGTGGCTAGCGCGTGGGAGCGTTGAGCGAGGCATGCTATTGGATGGACGCAGCGCTGCAAGGCATGCGTGCAAGGTGCCGGATGCGTTGGTTAGCTGTGCGTTCGGGCTGGCTCAATGCTTCACCAACACAACCTTTGTTTCTTTTGAACTCCAATTAACTTGGCAGCCTAATAACTCAAATGTAAACTCTAAATATGCTCTCAACATAAGATTTTGGTGATGGTATGAATAAATCCTTCTCATCCAAGCCCTCTATTTATAGCCATTCCAAACTCACCCCCTTGTGACAACTCAACTCCCATTTGTCTCACTTTGGAGCTAGCAACACTTAGCCTACTCCAGCCTAGCCTTTAGTTGTTCTCACCTCAACTTGCCAGCCAAAATTTCCTTTTTTGCAGGTAATCTCCTTCACCCACCTTCTGCTTAGGTTGATAAGACCTCCATTGCATGAAATCTCCTTTGTCTACCTCCTGCTAGAATTTTGTGTGAACCTCCTTTTGCCACCTAAATCACTTAAATACTTAAACATATTCCTCTATTTAAATTGTTAAGACTTTTGATCGTATAACTATTGGCATCTCTCCTTGGAGTTCCTTTCCATCAATTAGCCTTACTCTTTGTCCTTAACACATCAACTTACCTCCATTGAAATTCCACTTAGCCATCTCATGAGCCGGCCATCATCAATGCATAGAGTGGCCGCTCACCCTCGACGCATGGCTTGCTAGGTATGCTTGCTCGGCCTACTTGGCATGGACGCACGATGCTGACTTGGCATCGTATGCTTCCTTGGAACTCCAAGCAAGTGCTTGCTCGGCCTAGGCACTTGCTTGATTGGCCGCATAGACGCGCTTGACTGCGTGGCCGTGTCTCATTGCATGGGCGTGCGTTTGGCATAAGGCATCAACGCATGGCTGCTCGACGCATAGGATGGGCGTCCGGCTTGGCCGCTCGACGCATAGGCAGGGCGCTTGGCATACCTGCTCGACGCATGGGCTGCGCGCTTGGCCTTGATGCATGGCCTGTGCGCTTGTCATCGACGCATGGCTTGTGCGCTTGGCATGCCCACTCGACGCATGCCTCCTGCCCGTGTCCGCATGTCTTGTGCATGCCTTTGCATTGGTTGTATGCAAGCCTTAAGCCATTTTTCAAGTCTTCTTGCTTCCATTCTCCATGCACTTTTGCATTTAACATGCCTAAGCCTTCCATATGCGTTGGCCCATTGGTCACCTTTTTGGATAAGTTAGTATTAATGTTTTTCACTCTTTGTCCCAATATCCTTACTTAGGATTTTTCTTCTCTATTTAACCTCCCACTTTAGATTTAGTGTTAGGGTCTTACAATGAAATAGTCAGTTTTAACAGTAAACGATCTTTATAAAGAAAAGTGACTATTTCATGGTCCAGTTTTTATGCAAACTCATTGCATAGGATGCCCCCACTCACATGTCTCTACATGAATAATCTTTGGATCACATCATTTGTATTACCTATGCAAAATGGGCTGCATCCAATAGTGTTACTAGGATGAGATACCCAATTTCATCCATATACCTACTATTTAGGCTATTTACTATTAATTTGATCTTGTTTATATCACTACATAAAGTTAAAGTATTCACACTATAGCCATGGATTATGTTTATTGGATTTTCATAATAGAATGTAATATCAATAACTTTATTGAATAAGATACTCAATAATATTTTATTGATAAACAGAATGTTTAACACAAAATTTACGAATTGCCAGTCTTAGGACATTCCCAACATCTAGAATCTCTAGGAGTGTGGGTCATGCACCAAAAGAGAAAATTGATTAGCCAGGAAAGCACTACAAGCCTAAAAAATCAAGAAATCTATTGGCTCCTCGACAACGGCGCCAATTTGGTAGGCTGCCAGATTCACCATTGCCCGTAAACCCGTGCTACGCAGATAATATTTATACGAACCAAACAAGCTACTTAAACTAACTAGTAGTACAAGTGGCAAGTATGAGGTCGAACCACAGAGAGTCGAATTGCATTCCTAAAAAATTGAAACTGGTTGGAAGTAACCAGTGGAGGTTTGTGAAAATTGCGAATTAAAATGGCACGAAAAACAAAATTGCACAATATGAAAGAATGTGTAAAAATATCAATTGAACAAAATACTTAGCTTGGGTAGTTCTAGTTTATTTCATTTTGTTTCAATTCTATCGTAGACTATTCAAAAGATATGTGTGAAATTTAATTACAACTTAACCTACTCGTTAGAATCCTAACCGGTAGTCCATAAAATCAAGTTAAGTATTTTAAAACCCCTTTCCTTCTCCTTCTCCAATTCCGAATTCCAATTTGATTTTTGAAATTAAACTCCCAAATCCTTTTGAGGAATAAATTTACATCAATTATGTTAGAAAATTAATTAAATTAACCATCTTCTCAAATTATAAAAAATTTCTAAATCTCCCAAATTTAATTCAATTTTACAAATTGAATTAAAAACAAAATAAATTTGAATTCTCCTTAAATTAAATTTAAATTTTCAAATCCTTCATCAAAGCACATGTTAAAATTGAATTATCCTTACATAATAATTAAATTTAGCATCAAAATTCAAAATCACCCCCAAATATTTTAAGATAATTAAATTTAAATCACCTAAAAAATTTTGGGATGTCACATGGAATGAGGGAAATGGGCACACACACGATCAATCTGATGAGCACTGAGTTAGGCGACGTTGCGACAAAAAGGCAAGAGCTAGTTGCACTCTGCCATAGTGTAGTTATGCGACCTCAACTTCTTTAAATACCCTCTTCATTATTTTAGGGTGGATCATGCCAAATTTGATGGAGGCTGATGATATGCGCAAGCGCACATGTCGAGTGATAATATAGTAAAACGATCAAGAGATCGAGTATCCTTCTTTGGGAAATTGTTTGATTGTTCTAGCTATTTAGAGATCATTTCAATTTTATTTAGTAAACCAGAATATGATGAGAATTAAAATATATTCTAATTTAATCCTAAAAAGTAAATAAAATATACACTAGGGCAGAACAAGCAAAGACACGTCTTAGGATCATGGTTTCATTGGTGGATTAACTAGATTGATTGTTTATGTCTTAGATTAATTTCCTACAAATAATAAATCTAGAAATCTATTGTCCAAGTATCTTAAATCGAGTCCAACTCTTTCTAATACCTAATTATGAACTCATTTCCATGAAATCAATTAATTAGGTACAACAGTGCAACCCTTCGTTATCAATCTTCATTAATCTCCTATCATTTTTCATGCATATTTGGTTAACAGTCTAGCATATTAGATATAATCTAATGTCCTCCCTTTCAAGCAAGACACCAAATAGTAATCATTCAAACATTGTCCATGTGTTCAAAAGCGTTAAGAATAACTATGCTAAAATAGATTATGCAATCATCAATCCAAGAAACAATCAAATTAGTCTTGATCAATTTAGTAACAAGTGTTGGAGTTAATGTCCTAAATCGAGTTTATCTTGTAGTTTGTAAAGACAAATTATATATCTAATAAAATAAGAGGTATTTTATTAATGTTTAGACTGCATTAAATGAATCCAATAAACTAAGATCTAAGGTTATTTTATGAAACTTAAATATGTATGTGGAGACATATAGGTGGAACACGTTTAAGTGATAACCTAAATGGTCTGTAGTAGATGGATAAGGTTGGGTACCTTATCTTGGTGACACTATGAATAGAACCTGCTTTTTAGATGTTACAATTATTGTTAAGTGCTATAAATGATCTGATCCTGATCATTCATGTGGAGACATGTGAGTGAGGGTATTTTATATAATGAGTTTGTATAAGACCGGATCGTGAAATGAATAGTCTCTCTATATAACACTGTTGCTAGAAGAGACTTACATTTCACTAAGATGACCATAGGTAACTTGGCCTTAATTTTGAGTAAGTTGTGAACTCCTGTCTATGAGGGTAATCCTTTGATTTGTATGGGTGAGAGTGGCCATGTTAACCAACTCAACAAGTCTATCGTTTTGGGGACATGTCTGTGTAGGGAGCTGGGAACACAACTACACAAGATGGAATTAACTCTTCTCCCAACCTTAAGGAAATTAGATAAATTACTCCCATAATAGATGATTATGGATCTTGAACATTGAGACCTCAACCTCCCGCTGGCCTGAAAGGTGTTAGTTCATAGTTGGACTATAAATTCTTTGTTCATTATAGGGATCAATGATATTTAAGAAGTTAGATGTAACTACAGGGGTAAAATCCTAGTCTTCTACTACTTCTCTCAAAATCTCTCTTCTTTTCTCTACTACTTCTTCTTTCTCTTCCATGTCTTGGAGACCACACATCCAATTCTTGTGATCTTAGAGAATAACAAAGTTTCACTTATGGTGGTGTTCCTGGACCATTGAAGTGACGTTCTGGATAAGATAAAAGGGAACTGTGAAGAATTTGGGAATCTACAAAGGTAAGTTTTAGCTATTCTCTCTTTTATTCTATTAAATGCATGCTAATCTTGATTGTTTATCCATTATGTTATTATTTTTATATCGTATTTTGTTCATGTAAAAATGGAAAACATTGTAAAGCGACCTCACGCTTCCGCTTGGGATTAGATCCCTTTAATTGGTATTAGAGCCCAATTTATGCAATTTTGATATTCAGTTTTTGAGTAACAAAATCAGAATAGAATGATGGGTTTCTTTTAAAATATATGAATGAGATGTATGTGATTTTAATTGTGGTTTGTGGGTGTTGGGTTGTATGTCCTAAAACTCACCATTTGCAATGTTAAACATATTTTATTTTCAATAAAGATGTTATTGACATTTATTCAATAAAGTTGTTGAATATATAAATTGCACTTGTTAAGATTAAATCCAATAAAATTAAAGATCCATGACTATGATATGAATACTTGAACTTTATGTGGAGACATAAGAGTAGATCAGGTTGAACAAATAGTCAAAATGATCTATAGCATACGAATAAGTTTGAGTACCTTATTGGTAACACTATTAGATGCGGCTCACTTTGTAGTTTTTACAATCGCTGTAAAGTGCTACAAATGAAGTGATCCTAATTCGTTCATGTAGAGACATGAGAAGTAGGGACATCTTGTGCAATGAGTTTGCATAAGATCGGACCAAGAAATAAGTCACTCTTACTTTATAACATTGTTTACTGTTTAAGACTGACTAGTTCAAAGTGATGATCTAGGTAATTTAACCTTAATCTTGAGCTAAATATGAACTCCTATTTATTCGGGATTATCCTTAAATATGCACCGGCTCAATAAGCCTCCAATTTCAGGGGTAAGACCGGGTAGATAGTTGGGGATATAGGGTGCAAGATGGAATTCATTCCTACCCGCTTTCAAAGATAGTAGATAGGTTATTCCCTTAAGTGCTGACTCCGGATCTTGAACAAGGGGCCCCACCCTCTCATTGGTCCAATAGGGATTCATTTTAATGATTGGATCTCAAACCAATTGTTCATTAGAGGATCAGTGAAACTTAAGGAACAAGAGGTAATTTCGGGGGTAGAGCAACTATTGACCCAGCCGTTATTACGAACAACCTGTGAAGGGTTAACTTACTATTCATGGTTATATCTAGTGGACACAATCTATTTACAGTGAGGGGAGTCCAACTACTAGGCTTTAGTGTGACCCGGTTGTTAACGAATGAAGGTTAATTCGATTTAAAAAGTTTAGTCAATTAATCTCGGATCATTGGAGCGCATAATCTGTAGGTCCATTAGGTCCCCCTACTAACAAATGGAATAAACCTTAAAATAACATGAGTTAATTTAAAATGTTCAAATTCGAATGAAGGGAATTAGTAATTATGTGTGATATAATTACTCGTTTAATTATTGAATTAAATAAAATTAGAGAATTGATTAACATTTAAATATGATTTAAATATTAAATTCATAAATAGAGATTCATGATAGTGGATTTGGTGTTTAATTAATTTAATATTTGAAGAATTAATTAAATTGTTTAATTCATTATTAATTTTATTTTAAAAATTGATTATTGAATTATTTTTTTATAAAATTAGTAAAGTTTCATTTTAAGTAAAGATTTAAAAACTGAATTTTGTTCTGATTTTGAAAAGAATTTCAAAGTTCAGCAAAATTGTGGTTTTTGGATAAAACCACTAATGTGGGGTTTTCCCACTAACTTGAACAACACACAAATCCACTCAAAATCAGAAAGGAGGAATTGTCTTCTTCTTGTAATTACTGATTGCATGGTTAATGGATACAAAACAGTTGGATATATCAGCTGATATAGGTTTGCTATCAGCTGATATGGGTATGTAAACTTGAGATTTTTTAAATCTAGAGTTTATAGAAGTGTAATTCAAGGTTGCGGGAAAAACTAGACCTTCTTCTCCAAAATTCCCTTGATCCAACTTATTTTGAGTTCCAGAACTCAATCTAAGGTTCTAGAGGATATTAGGGAAGATCTAGTGGTGGTTCACGACCAGTAGAGGAGAAGATTACAATTGAATTTGAGAATTGAAGAAGATCTTCAAAGGTATTTATTGAAACCCTCTTTTTTTGAAAAACATGCTTGATTTAAAGGCAAAATTGATGAATTAGAGTGCTTAATGATTATGTTTTCTTCTACTGCATGCTTGTTGAAACTAATAGTAAGTTGACTGTTTAGGCTTTTGGCATTTAGATTTACAGTTTTAATTGATGAGATTAATGTAAAACTCAGTGTTTATGGGTATATTTTTTTTTTTTTTGTTTTACTGTAAATTGAGTCTATAAGTTTGTGTCTTTTGTGGCAAAATTTGCTGTAAAAAGAACTCGAAAAAATAAAGGCAAAACAAGAAAAAACAGAGAGAAACAATGCAAGGCAATTCAGTTTTTTAGGGAAACGTTTACAAAATTGATCAATAACTGAAGTTCTAACCATTGGATCGTGCTGCAATTTGGTCAGTATGTTCAAAATACCTAATGTCTTCTTTTGAACGGTTGGATTGTCGTTTTGACCCTTGGTTTATCCACCATTGCTGCTAAATAGAAGTAGTTCTTTTTTTTGTCTTTTTTTGTTTTCTTTTAAGATTTTTTAAAATCTAAGGTTTTAGATTTTATTTGATTTTCTAGGAATGCCAATAACTGGTCAACTTTGCTATTTTGTTAATTAAATTATGCATGAGATGTTTGATTTAAATTATTTTTGAATGGTGCATAAAGTATGCCATTTAGATTCTAAATCCCACATTACGATAAACATGTTCATGCATCATGTCAAAATATAAGTGTTATATTTTTGGGATGAATAATTAAATTATCATGCCATGAATCATAGTATAAGTGTTATATTATTTTAGATGTATGGCACATTAAGCATGTTCATGCATCATACTAGGTTATAATTGTTATAATGTATGATGACATGATGGATATGTGTGCTTAATAATTGTTAGATATTACTGTTATATTTTTCAATTAAAATAAATTTTGCATTCAGCATGACATTACGTAGATAAATATAAATGTTATATTTAATCAATGTCTTTGAATGCAATTATGAATTTTATTTTTCATTATTTTATAATGGTTATAAGTATAACAAAATCAGAAATAAAATCTATAATAAAGAGTTGCATGACAACATAGGTCTAATTTAATTTTAAATGGTTTAAAATTAATTCATCTAGACTTATGTTAAACAAGTTTCTAATGAGATTAGAAATAAACTAATCTTTTAATTCGTTTTAATAGGATTAAAATGAATTTCAATAAGAGATTAAATTATAAAATAATTGTGTAAAAGGGACCTTTGTCTAAGGAATGGAACAACTCTACCTAGAGACCGACCTGGAAGGTGAATTGAGCAAATATTTTATAAGCATGCAATAAATGATAGACTTCGTTAAAAAGTTTGACAAATGAAGTCACATATTATTGAAATATTCGATATAAACGTTATATTGAGCAAATTAACAAAGACATAATTAGAATTAATTAACTCTAAGTTAATAAACCCATTTTTGTAAAACACTCAATGGGAGGAAAAAGATATATACAATATGTCAATTGTTTCACTTACGTTCTCCTTAAAAGTTCACACCCTTGGAGTGTCTCTCTTCGGATGGAATTTGCATGGGTCAATATCAAGGTAAATGGAGAGAGTGTTTATAGTAAGTGGGAAAAGTATACGTGTCAACATATCCTACGATCTCTCTCATTAGTTTGCATTATTAGACCTTCTTGCTCGGTCTCGAGGCCCCCTGGGAGCGTCCCCCTTCGGATGGTTTGTGCATTAGGTTAATATCAAGAGTAAAATTTAGAAATGGTTTATGGATAGGATTGCTTTAGTTTTTGTACGAATCGATTTTTCCCTTCGATTGGCTCATTGGGACGGAACTCTAGGTCTAAAATGAAAGGTCATACTTACAATAAATTGTTAAGCAAGTTAATGATTTATTGACAAAATTAATGGTGACTAATCGTTATAGGAATAAGAGTTATTATTGTGCAATGCTTGATTCAGAAGTGTCTTAATTCAGGGAAGGGGTGACTAACCACCCTTTGGTGGCTTTTTTCCTAAATCATTAAAGCATCATTGCAAAATGGAATAATGTTGGGTTCAATATTAGTTTTTGCTAAACTGGTTGGATTAAAATGAACTTTTGCATAAGTGTTTAAAATAAGTAATTTGTTATGGATTAGTAAAAATGACAAGCGCATCAATGAACCTTCATTTTAGTGCTGAAAGATTGACTGAATTCAATTACACAAATTGGAAACAATCGATTAAAATTATGTTCGTTGTTAACTACCTTAACTTCATCTTGATTGAGGATTGTCCTCCAGTTCCAACCCTTGATGCAACGCAAAATGTTCTTGATGCATACAAAAGGTGGATGAAGGTCGATCTTGAGGCATGAGTTCACATTTTGGCGAGCATACTTAATGCCTTGGCCAAAAGATTTGAGAGCATAGTCACTACATCAGATCATACAATCAATGCAAGAATTGTTTTAGCGAGTGTCCTCACAATTCGAGCAAGATGGGGTTGATATAGGCGAAACCAGTAATGTTAGCTCCCCATTTGAACTCCACTTCGTATTGGATGTCAAGAGACAAATAGAGGAGGCAGAAGTTGCTAACTCTAGCGAAGTTTATCAAAGAGGTTTAACCTTAGAGGAAAAACATGGAATTCATAACAAGGGTGTTCAAGCCGATCTCACTACTGTCAAGAATAGGAAGTGATCCAATGACAATAAATTGGATTTACTTGTCCTGGAGTTGTGCTTAGTAGAGAATAATGATTCTGACTAGATAGTTGATTCAGGGGCTACTAATCATGTATGTTTTCCTATCAGGGATTTAATTTGTAGAGAGAATTGGAAGTTGGGGAGATGACTTTTGGAGTTGGTATTGGTGAGATCGTTTCAGCTGTTTCCGTAGGCAGGCTTAAGTTACTTTTGGAAAAGAAATGATATATGTTATTAAATGACGTATATGTAGTTTCTAATATGAAAAGGAATTTAATCTCTGTTTCTTGATTGATTAGCAAAATTATTCTCTCTCCTTCTTTGGAAGTAAAGAGTTTATTTTCAAAACCGGAATGAGAAAGAATTTGTTTCAAAAGAAAGTATCTTATATGTACTAAGGCCGTTAGTTGCAAAGGTTGTCATAAATATTGAAATGTTCAGAATGATAAAACTGCTAAGAGACAAAAGGTTTCTCCTAAAGAAAATGCCCACCTTTGGTAACCAAGGTTAGGTCACATTAATCTCAATGAGATTGAGAGATTGGTGAAAAATAGACTTCTAAATAGTTTAGAAGAAAATTCTTTACCTGTATGGAAGTCATGCCTTGAAAGCAAGATGACAAAATGGCATTTTACTGGAAAAGGCTGTAGAGGCAAAGAAGCCTTGTAACTTATACATTCAGACCTCTGTGGTCCGATGAATGTAAAAGCAATAGAAGGGTATGAATATTTCATCTCTTTTATAGATGATTATTCAAGATACAGGTATCTATACCTCATGCAACACAAGTCTGAAGCACTTGAAAAGTTCAAGGAATATAAGACCGAGGTTAAAAACTTGTCAAGTAAAAGGATAAAAACACAACGATCTGATCATGGTAGAGAGTATATGGACTTAAGATTCTAGAACTATATGATAGAACATGAAATAACGTCCCAACACTCAACCCCTGGTACACCTCAACAAAATGGTGTATCGAAAAGGAGAAATAGAACCCTGTTGAACATGGTTCGGCCTACGGTGAGTTATGCTCAACTTCTTGACTTGTTCTTGAAATTTGCAGTGGACACTACTGTTTACATTTTGAACAACGTTCAATCAAAGAGTGTTTCTGAAATACCTTTAGAGTTGTGGAGAGGTCGTAAAGGTAGTTTACCCCACTTTAAAATTTGGGGATGTCCAATCTATGTGCTTATGAAAAATCCCAAAAAGTTGGAATCTCGTTTGAAAATATGCCTATTTGTAGGCTACCCCAAGGAAACGAGAGGTGGGTACTTCTTTGATCCAAATGAAAATAAAGTTTTTGTATCGATAAATACTATATTCTTGGAGGAAGACCACATTAAGGACCAGAAACCATGAAGCAAAATAATTTTAAGAAAAAATTCTGAAAATACTATTGAAACTTCAACAAGAATTGTTAAAGAGGCTAGTATATCAATAAGAGTTGTTGATGTCGGTTTGTCTAGTCAAACTAATCCATCTCAAGAGTTGAGATTGTCTCGATGTTGTGGAAGGGTTGTGAATCGACCCATTCGCTACGTGGGTTTAACAGAAGCCCAAAACATCATTAATCATGATGTTGAGGATCCGTTATCTTATAAGAAGACAATAGAAGATGGTGACAAAGATGAATGAATTAAGGCCATGAATCTAGAAATGGAGTTTATGTACTCCAATTCTTTTTGGGAACTTGTAGACCAACCTGATAAGGTAAAACCTATAGGTTGCAAGTGGATCCAGAAGAGGAAAAAAAGTATAGATGGAAAGATGCAAACCTTCAAGGCTAGATTAGTAGTAAAGAATTATACCCAGTTTGAGGGGGTGGACTATGAAGAAACTTTCTCTCCCGTTGCTATAATAAAATCTATCTGGATTCTCTTATCTATTACCACATCATGACTATGAGATATGAAAAATGGATGTCAAAACTGTTTTTTTGAATGGTAATCTTGAAGAGATAATCTACATGACTCAACCAGAAGGATGCATAGTACAGGGTTAAGAGCAAAAAGTTTGCAAGCTCAATCAGTCCATCGATAGATTGAAACAGGCATCTAGATCTTGGAACATGAGGTTTGATGTTGTGATCCAAGCCTATGGCTTTAGTAAAAATGTTGATGAACCTTGTATTTACAAGGAGATCATTAACGATTCAGTAGCTTTCTTGGTATTGTATGTGAATGATATCCTACTCATTGGGAATGATGTAGGTTTCTGATCAAAATTAAGGAATGGTCAGCTGTTCAGTTCTAAATGAAAGATTTGAGTGAAGCTCAGTATCTTCTAGATATCCAAAATGTAAGGAATCGTAACAACAAAACACTAGCCTTGTGTCAGACATTGTATATTAATAAAATTTTGTTAAGTATTCGATGCAGAATTCCAAGAAAGGTTTACTACTTTTTAGGCATGGAATTGTTCTCATTAACGAACAGTGTCCTAAGACACTTCAAGAGGTTGGGGAGATGAGACAAATTACTTATGCATATGCGGTAGGTAGCCTTATGTATGCCATGCTGTGTATTAGGCCCAATATCTGCCATGCTGTGGGAGTGGTCAATAGATATCAGTCCAATCCAAGATCTGATCACTAGAAAATGGTTAAAGCCATTCTAAGTATGTTTGAAGAATGAGGAACTATATACTTGTGTATGGTGCTAAGGATTTGATTCATACGAGATACATTGACTTTGACTTTCAGATTAATAAGGATTCCAGGAAATCCACATCAGAAACAATGTTCACTCTGAATGGGGAGCTATAGTATGACGCAGCTTGAGACAATGATGCATTACATATTCCCCAATGGAGGTAGAATATGTAGCTGCTTGTGAAACTGCTAAGGAAGCTATGTGGCTTAGAAATTTTCTGGCAGATTTGGAAGTTTTTCCAAACATGACTTTGCCCATCACCCTTTATTGTGATAACAGTGGTGCAATGGCAAACTCCAAGAAGGCTCGTAGTCACAAACATGGAAAGCATATAGAGGGCAAGTATCATCTCATTAGGGAGATTGTGCAACGAGGAGATGTGATTATCACACAAATTTCCTCAGAGCAAATGTTGCTGATCCATTTACAAAGGCTCTAACGAATAAAGTTTTTTAGGGTCACTTTGAGAGCATGAGCCTGCAAGATATGAGTCACTTAATCTAGAGCAAATGCGAGATGTTGTTGGCCATATTATATGCCCTAGTTTATTGTATTATATTTGATACTGCACATCCCATTTTTGGTTTTTAATACCTTATACTCCACTTATCCATTGTATTGTATTAGATACGGTACATCCCACTCGTTTTGAAACAAGTGAGAGATTATTGGAGTTAACGTATCTTGCAGTTTGTAAAGAAAAATTATATATCTAATAAAATAAGAGGTATTTTATTAATGTTTAGACTGTACTAAATCAATCCAATAAACTAAGATCCAATGTTATTTTTTGAAACTTAATCCTGTTTGTGGAGACATACAGGTAGATCATGTTTAAGTGATTGATAACTTATAGAAATACTACTGCTTTATTTAGATATTGTGGTTAAAAGAGAGAAAAGTTGTGTCAATTGTATGGAAATTAGCTAAGAAATACAATAATTATAAATTGACGTCAATACACCCACTAACACTATTGCGATGGTAGAAAAGAATATTTCAAGTCTATTTTGCAGGAAATCCAGTCACCATATGCGTTCATGGCTCAAGAGAAAAAGATTAATGCATCTACGTCGCATTGCGCCCATCATTCAGGAATGAATAGACGATCAACGCAATTATGTTAGGAATTCATGAGAAAATAATTTTGCATCCTTCAGCATCAAGAATCTCAGCTAACCCACTATTATGCGTTATTATGCATTCAATTGTCTATCTTTGTAGCTAACGCAGGAATCAGACATAGACACGGAAGTCGGGCTATCGCATAAACGACCGCATGCAGATAAATTCTCCATCACAAATGCGAACACATATGTTCAACGCATGGGTGTTGCGATAATCAACCGCATGCGTCCATCGCATAAGAGTTGCGATCGTCAAGCGATTGCGGTCATCGTGTAGAAGTTGCGGTAACCAAGTGATTGCGGTAATTTCAAGATTGTGGCTACACAATGATAACCATAATAGCAGGATCACCGCAAGGTTGGTGGAATGGAAGCATCAACGCATATCTCGGGAAAATCAAAAGTCGATGTTGACATTTCACCTACCACGCCGTTAGCAGCCGAGATTCAGAAAAGGACCAATGCGCCGCGAATGTCAAAATTAGAGCAGGTCCATTAATGCTGTCGGCGATCAAGCTCTATAAATAGAAGCCGCCGAGCAAAACTTTAGATCATCCAAGGTTTTCATCCAAGGTTTCCTACCTTTTGGTGATTCTTGTGATCTAGATGAATGCGTTAGAAGAAAGCTTGAGAGTTATTCATCTCCTTCATCCATTCCGAGTGACGACCGGAGCCTTCATCGGAGTTAGATCTCGAGAGAGTCATCTCTACCGCCCTTCCATGGCACCACCGGCAGCCTTGAAACACATCCACTGAAAGCAAGACATTGCTTTCAGCTGGTCCTTTCATTTTCTCTTCTTTCCTTATATTGTATTATATTACATTTTGGTTTAAGAAATTAATACATTTTGTGATCCATGCATTTTTATGTTTCCTTTGATTCCATCTCCATCTTCCTTTACTTAGCATCTTTAACATTCATTGCATCACTTAGTGAGATTTCTAGAGTATCATATACTTAATCATGTGGCATAGGAATATGAAGCATGTAGCAAACCATGCATTGTGTGAGTGTTGTGAGAAAATCTTATTTGCTTAGCATGAAGCTGTAGCAGCGTCTGTCTATAAGCGGACGCAACGCTTGTCTATGAGTAAAGTCAACAACAACTAACTGTCCGGGAGGGTAAGTGGTTGGTCATATTAAGCAATGTAAGCCAGTGTTCACTAGAGATAGGAATAATCTTGTGTCAGCCAAGTTTATGTGATTATCTTGTCTTATGAGCGCATCATTCATCATTTAGGCATACTTCGAAGAGTAGTCTAAAAACCAAATCTAAGTCTCAGGAGAGCGGATTGGATCGCATAAGCAAGAATGAGGAACTTAGGAATAAACTTCGTTTGCTATCACACAATGTATGCACCCTACGGAGAGGATATTGCATGCGTCCAAGAAGTAAGATATGGTGGCGGTATGCGGTCATCCCGAAATTTCGCATACACATCGCATACGTCGTAGATTTAGGCACAAGTGTGTGTAGTCTGCATAGCTTGCGTTGGCTGAGATTGCCCTTACTGTCACTCTTAAGGGTTGCGATGAAGACATCCCCACATTTTATCTATTTTCCATCTATTTACTTTGCGTCAATAGTTTTCGTGTCTCTACCTCTCATGTATACTTCCAATGTTTTGTCTATTAGATAGGAGTAGGAGTAGTTTATAGCTTATACCCTCCATCATTCTTTTATTCAATCACCGCAAACACATTACCGCATAACATTTAGTTACACGTCCCTGAGTTCGACCTCAGATCACCCGAGAAACTTGCATTCGCGTTATACTTGGTGTGAGCGTAAGAAAACTTGTGACGGGAACACATGGTCATCGCATACATTCGTTAACGCATAATTTCATTCCAACGCATGACCACCGACACATGACAATTAATGCATACCTTAAGACATGCAACACATATTGTGTCCCTCTAATTTTCGTCACCAGTGCCTTATCTTGGTGACACTATAAATACAACCTACTTCGTAGATGTTACAATTGTTGTAAAGTGCTACAAAAGATCTGATCATGATCGTCCATGTGGAGATATGTGAGTGGGGGTATTCTATACAAAGAGTTTGTATAAGACCGGTACGCGAATTGAATAGTCTCTCTATATAACACCGTTGCAAGAAGAGATGTACATTTCACTTGGATGACCATAGATGACTTGACCTTAATCCTGAGTGAGTTGTGAACTTCTGTCTATGAGGGTAATTCAGTGATTTGTATTGGTGAGACTGGCCTTGTTAGCCGACTCAACAAGCCTACCATTTTGGAGATTTATCCAAGTAGAGAGTTGGGAACACAACTACACCAGATGGAATTCACTCCTTTCCCGACCTTAGGAAAAGTAGATTTATTGCTCCTTTAATAGCTGATTCTGGATCTTGAACATTGAGGCCTCAACCTCTTATTGAATTGAGAGGTGTTAGTTTATAGTTGGACTATAAACTGTTTGTTCATTAAAGGGATCAATGGTATTTAAGGAGTTAGATGTAACTTCAGGGGTAAAATGATATTTTGATCCAGCTATAGTTATGAGCAATTTGTGAAAGGTTGACTTGCTGTTGATTGGTTATATCCATGGACACATAAATAAATTTACAGTGCGAAGAGTGCCGCTATCAGTCTTTAGTAGAGTGATCGGTAGTTAATGAAAATGGATTAATTTAATTATAGAGTTTAATTAATTAATCTTACATCATTGGAGATTCTAATCCGTAGGTCCATAAAATCCCCTTGTTAGCTCACTAAAAGATATATGAGGAATGGTTTGAATAGTTCAAATCAGTTGCATATTAATAAGATTAATATAATATGGTTAATTATAGATGTGATTTATAATTAAAAGAGAAAAATATTCAAATAAGATTTAAATATTAAAGAGATGTATACATATAAATATATGATAGTCATATATTGATTAATTCTATATTAAATAGGATTTAATATAGTCATTTAATTGATTATTTAATGGTTAATTAATAAATTAATTAATTTTTGAGAAGTAGAGATAAATAAACATGTGATGTTTATTTATTAATTAATTAATTATATATATTAAATTGGATTTAATATATATGATTATTTAATTATTAGACTAATTAATTAAATAAAAGTTATTTAATTAAATTAGAACTAAAGTAGGAATAGGAAAGACTACGAGAAGGGAGTCACCCCTCCTCTCTATAAATAGGTCATCATGGCTTATATTTGTGACACAGTTGAATTAGAAATTCTGAATCCTAGTCTCCTACTACTTCTCTTAAAATCTCTCTTATTTTATCTACTACTTATTCTTCCTCTTCTAAGTCTTGGAGACCAGACACTAATTCTTGGAATCCTAAAGAATAACAAAGTTTCACTTATGGTGGTGTCCCTTGATCATTGAAAAGACATTTCGGAGAAGACGCAGAAGGAATCATGAAGAATTTGGGAATTTACAAAGGTAAGTTTTAGCGCTTCTCTATTTTCTTCTCTTAAATGCATGCTGATCTTGAATATTTATCCATTATGTTATTATTTTTATAATGTATTTTGTTTATGTAAAATCAAAAATAAAATTACAAGGTGGATCACACGCTTCCGCTTGAAATTTGATCCCTTCAATAAAATCATAGATCCTAGGACGCAAATCCGTTACTCAAGGTTATAACACAAACATAAACCATTCATGATACTTCCAAATACAAAGAAACGGAAAACTAAAGAGGGAAAGAGATGCAAGCTGGAAGAGATGCAAGTTGGGCTCTTGACATCATCCTCAAATACAGAATCACACTCATCTGATCCTTTTAGATCCTAATTGTTCGAAGCTCCAAAAGATCGACTCTACCCAAAAATCAGCTCCCAGTGGAGGTTCTAATCAAACTTTCTGAAACCTCTCCAAAATTAGTAGTCAAAGCTCCAAAGAAATGTTGGATCTACATAGAGGATGAAAAAATTAAGAAAATGAGTGGTCACTCGTCTAAAACGACAACCCGGATCCAAAGTTCTGACCTATTTACTAACAACGGGATTTATAGCATTACTGATAAAAGTCGAAGCGTCATGACGCTTAAAGACGGAATTACGACGCTCCGTCCATGTTCAGTTTTTCCCTATTTTCATCAATTTGACTCCTTTACTTGCCCTATGTCAACCTTTGAACTTCCTTAGTATTATTTTGGTCATTTTACACTCAAATGTGTTCATTTCAATCAAAATTTCTTAATTTCCTACAATTAAATATAAAATGTATTAAAGATCACAAATTTTGCATAAAACTAGCTAAATTCTAAGCCCAAACAACGCATTTTTGGAGTGCGTTTCATTCGAGGAAAAACTTAATTTTTTTTCTTTTTCCTTCATCTTTTAGGATCTTAGCTTAGGATTTTTGGGGTGTAGTTTGGATTGGATCTCCTTTTCTCTTCTTACTTTGTCAATGGAGATCTTGAGGTAAGTAGTTCTTTTCTTGTTCTTGGGAGTAAACCTTATGTAGTTTCTTTAAGGAATGTTTACCATTAATTTCATATCGTATTTATGCATCCTTGAATCCGTTTAAACCTCTTTGATGTATGTTTATTGGATTGATTAATGCCCGTTCCCTCGAATGTATGTTGTATGCTAAAGATATTAGACTCGCAAGATGTCTTCGCTCTTCGTCTAGCCTAAATCGATAAGGAGAAATTATTGATTCTTGTATTCTAGGGTTTACAAGCTAATCTCAAATCTTAGAATGTATGACTTGATTAGGTTTGAAGAAATTTAATTAAGCTTGGGCTTTTCGATTAATAATCACACAATAGAAATTTAAGGCTTAATGCAAATATAAATCAATTCTATACGACCGCTTTGGATTTTGTAAGATCGATTGCATTTAGATTATTGGAGTTTTGCATGAGGTTTTAATTATTACTTAGGTCACTTGCATGGTTCGATTCTAGCTAGTTGTCTGCCATTGTAGAGGCTAATTAGATTAAGTGAAAATAGTTGTTGTGCAAAACATGATCAATTAGTTTAATCAAAATAATCTAATGATAGGAAATTGCAAGGAACTCAATTTACTCCCAAGGTTAGAATTTCTAATCCTTAATTACATTTAGCCATTTTATCTATATTTTCTTGCATTTATTTTCATACTTTATTCTCATATACACAAATTTCCCCCTTTACTACTATAACTATAAATTAACTTAATGAAACAAATATCGCGCCTTCATATGGATCGATCTGGACTTACCACTATTGTTATGTCTTTGTAGTAATAAGTGTAGAATCGGTATTATAAATTTATTTTGATTCATAAGCGTCAGTGGGCGATGAAAAATTCCTCGCTATCAAAATGCCAAGCAAGCACTTTAATTATCAGTTAAAACTAATGTCCTAATCAAACTAAATGCTTTTGTCCTACTAAGGTCAATATCATCCTGATTTGCACAACCATAAGTATTGAATAATAATATAGTTAAAACGGTCGAGAGGTCGAGTATCTTCCTTTGGGAAATTAATTTTGAATTCTTTTATCTACTCAGATGTTCTTCTAGCATTTATGGGCGATGAAAAACCCTCTTGTTGAGTGTAGTGTTACACTGAAAGATAGAAGCATTACTTGGGCAAGCGTAGTGACTCTCCACTTTATGCTACACATTACACTTGAGACCCAATAACATAATTTCTTCGAGCGTAATGATGTCACAAGATAGCCATGCTATGCGACGAACTTTGATGAAAAATTTCATCCGCCCACGCGCGTCTAGCAATTTGAGGAGCATAAGATGTAGTGTAGCAATGCCAGAGACCTATGCTAAGATAGTAGCGTCGCTATGCTTGGTCCAGCGTTGATACGCTCCACCAATATATACATATTTTGCTCGAATTTTAGGTTAGATTTTAGAGCATGATATTCACCCAAAATTCTATACCTTCTGCTTCCACCATTTATCTTCCTTCTTTCAATCATCTTTCCTTCAATTTTCATTTCAATTTCTCAATATTAGATTGAAAATTCTTGGAATTATGTGTGGCTAAGGTAACCTTTTCTTGATGATAAGATTTTACTTTTAATTTTTTTGAGAATTTTATATGTTCTTGATGTATTTTTCTTGCTGCAAACTCATTTGAGTTTTGAATGAAATCTACATAGATGCATTTAGATTGAATTGAATCGTGATAAATGTTTCTTAATTGCAAAATTCATTAGGCGCTAAGCATTGTTAATGAACTAGATTGCACCATTAGGGAATGATTGTATGAATAGGGAGTTTTCCTTTAATTTTGCAATTCACGAACTAATTAAACTCAATTGAAAAATGAAATTTTAGGATTACGCTATCCAATCTTTAATTCCTTACAACAATTTTCCCACCGTTCTTAAAGCAAACTTGAATTGTTATTGATCCCGCTTAGGTTAGAAATAATCTTGAAGAGTTTAGGTTGAATAAGATTAAATCTTGTTTGATAATTAGGGCAATTAGTGATTGATTCATTAATAGGTTGTGCGTTTGTATGCAATTAATCCTAATTTTTGTTCGATGATAGAAAGTAAAACGAATCCATTCCTATCACCCACGTATCCTTTAGATTGAAATCTTTCAAAAACCATAAAGTGCTCATTTTAATTCGTGCATTTTAATTATTGTTTTCAATTTTTGCATGATCCCCCCTCCCCCATGACATCGAATTCAATAACTAGGTTAAACAAGTAATAGATTCCCTGCTTTCGATCCGATCTTATCGCTATTGCTATATTTTTGTAGTTATAATACTATTGAATGGTATAAAGAAGTTTTATTTGATCGCTTGAGTTAGGTTTAATGGCGCCTATTCTCCGATTGTATCACATTACTAAATGAGTTGTTAAACATATGCATAATCTTAGGATCAATATTACAATTGAGTGATTCCACTTTCCTAAATTGAAGGAAGTTAGTTAGGTTGTTTCTAAAGAATGAACACAAACATTCCCATTTATCTCTTTAACTAAGGCATCCTGTTAGGTAATCATTTCATTTTTCATTTTTGGTTTTCTATTTTTTTAAATTATTTTACAATGGTTTGTATCTTTCTTTAGTACTAGAGTCGAATTCTTAGCCATATTCCAAAAATAGAAACAAGTTCTTGAAAACAATTTTTTTTTTTTCAAAATTTGGCTTGATTTTTTTAAAAACATTGGTAAATAGTAGATAACAGAATAAGAAATTTAGAGGTGGTATGGATATTTGTAGGCTTAATTTTAAAAAAAAAAAACAAAAAAACAAAATGTTTACAAACGAGGCCTAAAGAATTGATTTGTGAAACTAATTTTCGTGCTTCCCTATGATCGACCCATTCTTGCTACTAATACTACTCAATAGTAAAAGTCGGAGATCGGTATTATAAATTTTTATTTGGAAATGAAAGCCTTCAACAAGCTCTTGCCTTTCACATACCATAAAAAGCTTCTTTTCTAAACTTTGGTCTTTCCAAGCTTAGTTTCAGCCTGCATTCTCGATTTTTCAATAATTCTTGTTTGTTTCTTCATTTGTTTATGGGTTTCACCTTGTAATCGAGTTGAATGATGGAAAATATTTCCCACGCCGTCATGAAAGTTGGCTAAGCTTCGTTTTTCATTGGGGCGAATGGAAAATTTGATTGTATTTTTGTATGGATTGTTCTACACAAAGTTTATATTCATTGCAATAAGATAGTCTCTATCCTCTAAATTCATGTTTGTACTTTAAGTCCTTTTTAATTATTTTCGAAACCAAATCCCTCGATTATTTTCAGTCCTTTTTAACAAGTTATGAGGTATTTTTCTATTGAGAATCTTGACAAACCTCATTATCAGCCAAATAATAATAATAATCTAGACTTCCATACACCAAATATACTATGTTAAACTATACCTTAAAGGTAAAGACCAACATTTTTATTAAAGAGATATTACAATTGGTTTATAATAGTAAGTATTATGTGGTATGTGCAATAAATTACAACGTAAAAAATAAAAAGCTTGAGCACAAAGAATAAGAATATATAAGTTTCATTATTTTATAGCTTGTGTATGTATCTTCATTTCATATGGAATCCCATGAAAAGGGTATTTGTGATTCTAGCACGAAGGGATGATAACGCGACAATGGAAGAGGATTTTTTTGGTGGAAGGAGATCTCAAATAAGGCTGGAACATTGGATTATATTTGTATTCACAATAACATGATCTGTGCTCCCTCACCTTGTTGCAGCAAGCAGCCGATGGCTTCTCCGACGTCGAGTACGCCGGAAGACATACTTTCATCTCATTTGGGTCACATGTGACCTCTGCCTCTACCAATTGAGCTTCCTTTACAACCGCGACAAACACAACCACAAAAAAGAAAAAACCTGCCATAGAGAAGAGTTTATTCATCTTCAAGGTTTAAAATGACACTAATATGTGTGTGAGGGAAAAGAAGAAGTAATTGGTTTGTAACTTTGTATTGGCTAAACATTTCGAAAGATATTTTATAGATCCTCGGAGTGGGGTTGATCTTGTTGAGGAAAAACATTAGGTTGTTTATGTGCTATCTTTGGAGAGAACTTGTTAGTTGATGGTTAGGTGAATTTAGTAATTTGATTGTAAGGATTGTTAAAGATTGTCATTTTTGTCGAACAACTTAACTAAAATGTTCGAGTATTTAACACGAGGTTTCTAAATGTAGCTTGTACAACACTACTAGCCAGAATAAGCTTTTTCTTAACTTAGAAGTACTATTTTGTTGTTTATCTTTCTTACCGAATAATCGAGCATGACAACGACGTATAACCTTTATTTAACGACGTTAAGGATCTTGGATTTGACGTGAATTACCTTAAAAGTACTTTCTTTGGTTTAGAATTTCATTAGTTTTATTGTATAAATGTGTTCGTTGAAGAATTATTGAAAAAGCTTTTCTTTTCTGATTTTTTTTTTTTTAATTTATGGGAAGATATCAGTTTATACCCCTAAACTTTGGTAGTTGTATCAATTAAAACTCTAAACTAATAGTTATATCAATTTAAATCTTAACTTTCATATGTTTATCAGTTTACACCCTCCTTCAACCTTCATTCGGCCAATATTGTGTGAAACATATAATTTGAGTCAATAAAACTCCTAAATTTTCATAAATCGATCAATCTAAACACTTCATTATAATTACCTTTGAAAAATTATCCATGAATTAATTATGAAGTGTGTAGATTTCTTTAAATGTCGATTTTATAAAATTGATGGTTAGAGTAAATGCATGATCGACGATATTCAAAGGAAATTCTTACGAGGAATCTAAATTAATTAATTTATAAAAATTTTAGGAGTTTAATTGATATAATTAAAACTTTCCGAGAAGTTTTTTCGAATAGAACGTAGTGGAAGGGTGTAACTTGATAACCACACTTGCTTAAAAATATTGATATAACCCCTTCTTATTTTCTAGGGTTATTTCGCAAAAAGCTTTGATTTATTTATTTGTTTTTCTCTTTTATTGGGTAATATAATATTCCCTCCATTTTCATTTTAAGTTTTATCCTCTAACAAACAGTTTTAAAGATTGAATAACCAAATATATCGTAAGTATACAAATTATTAAGGGGTATTTTAAAAAATAGTAGAAAAATAAGAGAAAATATTTACACAAATAGCAAAATTTAATTATAGGTGATAAACATTGTTATCAATGTCTATCATAAATAGACACTAATAGAAGTCTATCAACGCTAGCTGTGACAGAAAATAATACAAGTTTATCGCTGATAGACGATAATAGAAGTCTATCACAAAGACTGATAGAAATCAACCAGTGTGTATGATGCGTTGTTTTATGCGGTGAATTTATGAAAAGAATTTCGGTGATGAGAAATGCGTTATGCAACAAGTTTTCTCAGCAGAATCCAAGTATAAATTCTACTGAGTTTCCCGGTAAGTCTAGGGTCGAACTCAGGGACTAAGGAAAATGATATCCGGTGGTAATTCTTAAGATAACTTTGCCGTAACAAATAAATTAATGATTGGTTGGTTTGTTGTTTGCGGTATAAAATGTATGCGATAGAGTTAAGAAAAGAGTTAATAATATGGAAGATGCGATGAATATGCAGGGAACTGGTTGAAAAGGGGTTCAGCTAACACTTCCTAGGATTGCGTTCATGTTATGCGATCATGCAACACACATACAATAGCAAATCATCTCTCAACGCAATTGCTACGACTTCTAATTCTAGAACGCATGCGATATATGCGATAAAATCTATAGGACCTACACATAAGCCTCTATTCTTGTTTATGCGATGACGAATGACATACACACATACAGGGCAACCACATAATACCATAACCTATCTCTAGGGTGCATGCGATGCATGTTGGCAAACAGAGCTTATCTCTAAGTCCCTATCTCTTGCTTATGTAGATCTAATCTTGCTCTCTCAAGTCTAGATTCTAACCTAGCTCTCTCAAGTCTAGATTCTAACCTAGCTCTCTCAAGTCTTAGGTTCTTTCTTTAGACTCTCTCTCGAGTAGCTCTAAATGAGTGTTGGGTGCAACATAAGACAAGATAATCGCATACAATTAAGATCCTAGGTCATGTTAGCTTAGTTCTTCTCAACCCATTCGATAGATTTAGCTACTCATGCGTGCTTTTAAGAGAGTGAAAAGATGTAGATAAGTGATGCTTATTTTTATTGAAGTGGAAATGTGGATGATATGCGTTGTGCACTCAAGTTTCCCCAGCGGAATCCAAGTGTAAATTCCTGTTTGTTTCCTGGTAAGTCCAGGGTCGAACATAGAAACTTGTGAAAACAGATTGTGTTGGTAATTTTTATGAAAGCCTTGTGGTAAAAAAATAAATAAATTGTTGGTTTGTTGATTGCGTTAATGAAGGAAAATAACAATTGTAGCAGAGTTTGAAAAGAGTTGGTAAACGGGAGATGAATATGCGGTGAACGGGTTGAGAAGGGTTTCGGCTAACACTTCCTAGAATGTGTTCATGCTTTGCGACTATGCAACATGCATACAATAGTAAACCATCTCTCGATGCGAATGCTACGACTTCTAATACTAGAATGCATGCGATATATGCGATAAGTCTATAGGACCTACAAATAAGCCTCTATTCTTATTTATGCGATGACATGATAGCACACACACAAATAAGGCGACCACATAATCATTCCTATTTCTAGGATGCATGCGATGCAGGTTGACAAACAAAGCTTATCTCTAAGTTCTTATCTCTTGTTTATGCAGTTCTAATCTTGCTCTTTCGAGTCTAGATTCTAACCTAACTCTCTCGAGTCTTAGGTTCCTTCTTTAGACTCTCTCTCGAGTAGCTCTAATGGGGTGTTTTGCACAGCATAAAACAAGACAATCGCAAGAAATAAACTTCCTAGGTCATGTTAGCTTAGTTCTTCTCAACCCATTCAACTAATTTAGCTACTCATGCATATTAAGAGAGTGACTAGATGTAGAAATAGAACTTCCATTGTATAAATATGAAGATGAAGTACAAAATAACAATGCAAGAATAGAATAAAGAACCAGGTAGCAATCTCTTACTGCCCATTAACTTTGAATATGTTGATTCCATCATCATTTGATAATTCCACCGCGCCATGCGGGAATACTTGTCTAACTATGAACGGTCTGAACCAATGTGACTTTAGTTTTCTCAGGAAGAGCCGCAGACATGAGTTGAAGAGTAAGACCTTTTTCCCGACTTGGAGGTTCTTACCGCATATGCGTTTGTCATGTCAGCGCTTGATGCACTCTTTATAAATCTTCGCATTTTCATATGCGTTAATCCTCCATTCTTCTAGCTCAACTAGTTGCATTTTTCGCGCTTCTTCTGCCTTCTTCAAATGAAAGTTCAACTTCTTTACGGCCCACAGTGCCTTATATTCCAGCTCCAATGGCAAATGACACGCCTTACCAAATACCAACGCATATAGGGACATACCTATTGGTGTTTTAAACGTAGTTCGGTATGCCCACAATGCATCATCAAGCTTTGTTACCCAATCTTTCTCTGAAGACCTTACTACCTTCTCAAGTATCAGCTTAATTTCTCGATTGGACACTTCAGCCTGACCATTTGTTTGTGGATGGTATACGGTGGCCACTTTGTGGAGAGTGTTGTATTTGCGCAGCAGCTCCTTGATATTATGGTTAAAAAAGTGAGACCCCTCATCACTTATGATGGCATGGGGAGTGCCAAAACGAGTGAAAATATGTTTCTTCAGGAACTGGGAGACTACCACCGCATCACTTGCGACACATGCTATTGCCTCTACCCACTTGGAGACATAATCGACGACCAATAAAATATAATATTTACCATTCGAAGGAGGGAATGGTCCCATGAAATAAATCCCTCATATGTCAAACAATTCAAGCTCCAAGATGGTGTTCTTTGGCATTGCATATTTCCATGAAATGTTACCCGTGCGTTGGCATCGATCACACTTCATTGCGTAGTCAGCTGCATCCTTGAACAATGTGGGCCAAAAGAATCCACTGTGTAAAACTTTGGTTGCGGTGCGCTGCCCTCTAAAGTGCCCACCATATGGTGAGTCTTGACATTGCGATAATATGCGTTGTTGAGCAGCATTTGGTATGCATAATCGAAAAATCTAGTCTGCCTAACTTTTATACAGATTCAGCTCATCCCAATAATAATGTTGGTGGTAGGTGTAATCTTCAGGAAATTTCTTGCAAACCAAATAATTGACGATATCTGCATACTATGTCTGCATACCAGGGCAATTCTTTAATGTGGAACAGCTGCTCATTTGGGAACACCGCACTCACCTCAGACTCGTTGCGGTCAACCTCAGGATTTTCCAGTCTAGACAAATGATCCGCAACTTGATTCTCTGTCCCCTTCCGATCGATTATTTTTATATCAAATTCTTGAAGGAGAAGAACCCACCTGATCAGCCTCGACTTTGCATCCTTCTTTTTCATTAAGTACTTTATTACCGAATGATAAGTATGGATGAGTACCTTTGTTCCCACCAGATATGCTCGAAATTTCTCCAACGCAAAAACTGCTAGGAGCTCTTTCTCTGTGTTGGTATAATTTGTCTGAGCAGGATTTAATATTTTACTCGCGTATGCGATGGGATGCAAAATTGTTTTTCTCTTTTGTGCCAGTGCTGCTCCCATCGCATACCAGCTTACGTCGCACATGATTTCAAAAGAAAGTGTCCAATCTGGAGCAATCAATACGGGTGCGGTAATCAGCGCATCTTTCAAAACTCTGAATGCGTTGAGGCAGTTGTTGTCAAACTCAAATTTTCTATCAGCCTCTAATAACGCACTCAGTGGTCATGCTATTTTAGAAAAGTTTTTTACAAATCGTCTATAGAATTGCTTGTTGGAGGTGGAAGTTTTTCAATTGCTTCGATTTTTGCTTTATCCACTTCCAACCCATCCCAGGAAACCTTGTGTCCCAACACTATGCCCTCCTTCACCATGAATTGACATTTTTCCAAGTTAAGCACCAGATTCGTCTCTTCGCATCTCTTCAGTATCTTCTCCTAGTTGGCTAAACAGACTTCATAAGTGTTCCCATAAACAGAGAAGTCGTCCATAAAGATTTCAGCAGAGTCCTCAAGATAATCTGAAAAAATGGCCATCATGCATTTTTGGAACGTGCTTGGCAAATTGCAGAGGCCAAATTGCATACGGCGAAAAGCGAAGGTCCCATATGGGCAGGTGAATGTTGTATTGTCTTGATCTTCTAGAGCTATCGTAATCTAGTTGTACCCGGCATAACCATCCAAGAAGTAGTAAAAATCATTTCCATCTAGATGGTCTAGTATTTGGTCGATGAATGGCAGAGGGAAATGATCTTTCTTTTTGGCCACATTCAGCTTGCAATAATCCATTCAAATGCGCCATTCAGTAATGGTTCTTTGCGGTATTAATTCTTTGTTTTCATTCGGGACTACCGTCATGCCGCCCTTCTTCAGTACACACTACACAGGGCTGACCCACGTGTTATCTGCTATAGGATAGATGATGCCCGCATCTAGCCATTTAATGATCTCATTCTTGACGACTTCTTTTATTGCAGGGTTGAGTCTACGTTGACGTTCAATCGTTGCTTTGTGGTCCTCTTTAAGACGAATGCGGTGCATACAATACGTAGGGCTAATTCCTTTAATGTCAGCGAGCATCCAGCCAATTGCTCGCACATGTTTCCTGAGAATGCTCATCAACGCATTCTCTTGGTCTTCGTTGAGCGTAAAGGAAATAATCACAGGCAGCTTCTTATTCTGCCCCAAAAATGCGTACTTTAAATGGGTTGGTAGGGTCTTTAATTCAAGTGTTGGTGGTTCTACTAGGGAAGGTTGCGTTGTTTTTCTTTTTTCTTTTTCTATTGGCTCTTCTTCTTGTTTTGCGATCATTTCTTCTTCCTTGCTTGTTTTTGTTGTGATCGCATTATAGGCAGCAGCGGATGTGCTGGCATCCTCTTCTTTATTTTCTTCATCAAACTTTTCTTCTTTAATCACATTCTGGTCATCATCTGAGTCATGCAGGTCTTCTTCATCCAGAAACTTCATGGCACGAATTATGTTAAACTTGAGCTTCTGTCCGTTGATGCTTAAAGTATTTCCCCTTTATGCACATCAATTTGAGCACGACTCGTTCATAGAAAAGGTCGCCCCAGAATGATGGGCACATCTTTGTCGGCCTCATAGTCCAATATGATGAAGTCAACTAGTAGGATAAACTTATCAATCGTTATCAGCACATCCTTCACCTTTCCCTCTGGATGCACCAGAGATCTATCGGCCAGTTGGAGAGTCACTGTTGTGGGCACAAGTTGCCCCACATTCAGCTATCTAAAGATTGACAGAGGCATCAAATTTATCCTGGCTTCCAGGTCACACAGGGCTTGCCCGATGTACAATCCTCCTATGGAGCAAAGAATAGTAAAGCTCCCAAGATCGCTCATCTTCGGTGGAATGATTGATTTTGAACTTTGAGTTAACGCCACCGTGGCAAACTTACCAGCTGCCCTCTTCTTAGTCTGTCTCTTATACACATCTAGATGTGTATAAGAGACAGATGATAAACTTATCAATCGTTATCAGCACATCCTTCACCTTTCCCTCTGGATGCACCAGAGATCTATCGGCCAGTTGAAGCTGTCTCTTATACACATCTAGATGTGTATAAGAGACAGGTCACAACCTGACATTGCTCTTTACTTAATCCCCTCGGGTTGCGTGGAAGTTTAGTTGAACTTGGTAGAGCCCCTTGCAGTCTACTCTTTAGCTCACTCGCAATCTGGCCCATCTGTAATTCTAGATTGCGGATGGACGTAGCCTGACTTTGAAGCACCGTTTCGTTTTTCTCTATGTATTGCTTCAATAGGCTTTCCAAGGAAAAGGATTGCGGTGGTTGGGAGCTACTTGCTTGATTGCTCGTCTGACCGTTGGTGCATGGGAAGAATCCTGGTGGTCCTTCATTCTGCACCACAGGTTGGAAATTTTGTTGTTGATTCTTCCAAGTAAAATTGGGGTGGTTTCTCCACCCAAGGTTGTAGGTATTCAAAAAGGGATTATTCTTTACAAAGTAGACAGATTGTGGATTTTACGAGCAATCTTCCATTGCATGCCCATCACCGCAAGTCACACACCTTGCAGTGTTTTGACTGATTGCGTTGATTTGCCCGTTTTGTGATGTTGGGCTGCTGATCGCAATTCCTTGTATTAGGTTCATTATTGCGGTCATCTAATTTTGTAGTGAAGCAATAGCACAATTATTTGCGTCATTGTCTTTGAGTCTCAATCTCTAGTCACTCTCTCCAATCTTTATGGTTCTTAGAGATGCGATCCAAGATATTTTTTTGCTTGTCATACATTTTATCAAGCAGGCCACCACCAGCTGCCGCATTGGCAGCGGTCTGCGAAGCGGGATTCAAACCATGATAAAAAATTTCCATCTGGAAGCAATCTGGCAACCCATTGTGTGGACAATCCCTGACCAACCTTTAAACCTCGCCCAGATATCGTTGAGCTGTTCTTCCATGTCTTGTTCAAAATTTGTAATCAGTTTCCGTCGTCTATCATTCTCAGTAGGTGGAAAGTATTTCTTCATAAACTTCTCCACGACCTATTCCCAAGAAGTGATCTATCCCGATTCGAGAGAATACGCCCATTTCCTAGCCTGATCACAGAGAGAAAATAGGAACAACGTTAGTCAAACTTCTTCCTCAGAGATGTTCGTGAATACAAAAGTATTGCAGATTTCAATAAAGCTTCGGAGAAGGACGTGCAGGTCCTCGCCACGCCTTCCTCTGAATTGTCCTACAGTTTGGATCATCTGCAGCATCACCGGCTTCATTTTGAATCGACTTTCGTCGAGGGCAGGCCTCATGATTCTGGGAGAGAAATCGTAGAGGTTTGGCGATGCATAGTCCCTAATGGGTCTATTGCGATTGTTTGCCAACAAGATTGGATTCGCCATGACATTGTTATCATTTGGTGCTCCGTTTCCAGGCTCCTCTGCCATCTCTTCTTTATTTGATTGTGGTTGCTGTTGGTGGTCTCTCAATCTCCTTCTAAACATTTGATGCGTTATTTTATGAAGTGGAAATATGGATGATATGCATTAATGGAATTGCGTTGTGCACTCAAGTTTTCCAGTGGAATTCAAGTGTAAATTCCTCTGAGTTTCCTGGTAAGTCCAGGGTCGAACACAGAGACTTGTGAAAATAGATTGCGTTGGTAATTTTTGTTGAAAGCTTTGCGGTAACAGGAAAATAAATAAAGTGTTTGGTTTGTCGATTGCGTTGATTAATAATAAATAACATATGCTGTAGAGTTTGAAAAGAGTTGGCAAACGGGAAATGTGATGAATATGTGGTGAATGGGTTGAGAAAGATTTAGGCTAACACTCCCTAGAATGCATTCATGCTTGCGATCATGCAACATGCATACAATAGTAAACCACCTCTCGGTGCGAATACCGCGGCTTTTAAGGCTAGAACGCATGCGATAATTATGCGATAAGTCTACAGGGCTTACAAATAAACCTCTATCTCTATTTATGCGATGACAACGTGACATTCACACAAATATGCGACCACATAATATCATTCCCATTCCTAGGATGCATGCGATACAAGTTGACAAACAGAGCTTATCTCTAAGTCCCTATCTCTTGTTTATGCAAGCCTAATCTTACTCTTTCGAGTCCAGATTCTAACCTAGCTCTCTCGAGACATTAGGTTCTTTCTTTAGACTCTCTCTCGAGTAACTCTAAAGGGTATTTTGCACAGCAAAAAACAAGACAATCGCAGGCAATGAACTTCCTAGGTCATGTTAGCTTAGTTCTTCTCAACCCATTCAACTAGTTTAGCCACTCATGCGTATTAAGAGAGTGAGCAGATGTAGAAATAGAACTTCCATTGAATAGATATGAAGATGAAGTACAAAATAACAATGCAAGTATAGTAAAGAGTCTGGTAGCAATTTCTTGCTGCCAGGCATTTACACTATTTCTACTCGTGCTCTAAAGATATTCTCGCTCTCGCGAGAGTTGATAACTTGTAGAAATAAAATTTATTTATAATGCTTTATTTCGATATTGAGGCCAAAAGAGAGGAAAGTTGCGTCAATTGTATGGAAATTAGCTAAAAAATATAATAATTATAAATTGTCGACAATACACCCACTAACACCATTGCGATGGTAGAAAAGAATACTTCAAGTCTGTTTTGCAGGAAATTAAGTCACCATATGTGCTCATGGCTTAAGAGAAAAAGATTAATGCATCTACGTCACATTACGCCCATCATTCAGGAATGAATAGGCGATCAACGCAATGACGGCGCATGTGACAATCGATCAAGAGCTTTGCGATCAACGTAACTTCAACCGCATGCGGTAATAAAAAACAACACCTCGTGTGGACACACGATCGAAAGATGCAAATCAGCAATGCAATCGTGGAGGATTTTGACACGTGTACAACTAACCGTTGTGCATTTTCGACGGATTGATTGCATAACAGAAGGAATATTTATTCCACCATTCTCGGAATTTCCATAACAATAAAGTGGGGACCACACGGCAGAGAGTCAGAGCATTCATCTATAAATACCTTCAGAGAATTCACTAAAAAATATACTTGATACGGGATAATTTATACGAGGCTATTGAGAGAGATGCTGATCTAAATGCTGATTGAAAAAGATCTGGGGAGAAAAGAGATAAGGCCGAAAGGTGAGTCTCAGGGCGAATCATTCCAAATCCCCACCGTGAAGCTCTGTACCTAGATCAACTCTACCGGTTGAGCAAGTCTGAGAGGCAAGCTCATCCTTCCATTCACTCCATCTATGCCAGCTAGCAATCTTTCCATCCAGATTGGTGTCAAGACATTGACACTCTTCTGTATCTGTTTCTAACTCTTATTCATCAATTGTACTTCATCTTCTTAGTCTAAATCATTCATAACCATGTATCAGACGCTTGATTTTATAATTAATTGTCATGATCATTCTCATTTCCACATTTCTGTCTATTTCCGTTCCTCCATTAATCGCTTTCTCCACGATGTTTTCTTAATCTCTTGGTAATTAATATAAATTAAACAAGTAATTTAATATGCACTAAAGAAATAAGGATGTTTAGCTAAAGCATGCTAGATGGCATCTTCACCTATGAGAGCAGAAGTGAAGATGCCATTCTGATCTGTCAAGAGAAGGTTAGAAGAATGCGTTAACTAAAGCAAGAAGTAATTTCAGAGATGGAAACAACCTTGCGTTCACTACGTTTGTCCTGATTTCACCACAGGATGTGGGAAACGCGACCAATCATCGAGAGGTGTACACCAAGGGAAAGCAGAACCGCTCTTATATCTTTAATGCAATTAAGAAACTTGTGATATTTGTATTAATTACCATTTCTCTTTCTGTTTCGCACATAAGCCTTGCCACTACATAACACGACTTGTGTATAATCTTCACAATCAGTCTCAACCTCGGTATCTTGTATCATGTAACCTGTATCTTGTATCATCATAGCTTAGGTTTATTTTATCGCACTTTACTTTTATCGCAATTTACTTTATTATCGCATTTTTATTGCTTATCTTTATTTTACTGCACAATTTACTTTATAGCATGTACAAACCACACTTTTATTAAATTGAAAAACCCCCGGTTGCATATATTACAAACATAACACAATCAACCTAAAACAATCGCTAGTTAGACCTCGGATCACACTGAGAAACTTACGGTGGAATTATACTTGGTTCAAATGCAAGTACAAAATAACAATGCAAGTATAGTAAAGAGCCTGGTAGAAATTTCTTGCTGCCAGGTGTTTACACTGTTTCTACTCGTGCTTTAAAGATATTCTCGCTCTCGTGAGAGTCGGCTTGCTCTCTTCTCTTACGCCTCAAGGTTCTCTCTCGAGTTGCCCTGGGTGATCTTCGGCGCCATCACTCTTCTGTTGCTCCGCCTTAAAAATGGAAGAAAACTATGAACAGAACATGCAGTGAACCGGTTATATATATCGTGTACCCCTTTTTTGAAGAATGCACTTGGTATTTATAGGGCATCCATGATGAAAGGTGGCTTCTCTCTTCCGGTTGTACAGATGGAACAGCTTTAATTCCTGATTGACGTACCGAATATCTATCACCGATAAAGCTGAATATACTTCGTGATCGTTATTGGTTTTCATCTTAGTTTGGATTTGACTATCATAATCTTTCTGTCCCATCACTCTTAATTGGCCTTTCTCCCAAGTGCGCCCATCATGTTGTGCTGACCAAGTTGCGGTGATCCTTCTCAGGTGAATGTTTGCAAGCACGATCAATGCAAAGCTTTGCAGTGAAGTTGCGCTCGACCAATGAATTCCTATGATCGCAATCTTTGCATTGCGTTAACGGATATTCTGCACAAAAATACAAAATTCAATAGTTCTAATGCGCTGACCGCATGCGACAGCAATATTATAGAATTTATGCTTAATGGACGCAATTTAACATATTTCATCAACGCAATCCAACATTGTTTAAGAACTTAGCACTATGATAACGTGCATTTCTGCCCGTTATCGATGTTCTCTCAATCTCGTGGTCGTAATTCGTCAGAGATTGAGAGTCTGCAAAGAAATTAAAATTTTTTTTCTAAAATCTAGGGACCACAAGTTTAACCTTCAAAAAGACTTTACTATATTCCAGGACATCGAATGATTTGTTTCAAAAAAAACTTTTTCACTGGGGTGTTCAATGATTTTTTTTATCCTTGCGTGTTTTAGACATTATTTTTTTTCTCTGACCTTGCACTGATCCAAGTGCCTCACCTTCATTTTGGCTTTCCCCCACGTGTGTCATGCAGACATCTAACTACGAGCAAGATGCTTTTTCTCAGACTAAACTCATGTTCATATGGCAGCGAAGTTGCGGTCATTTATTTATGCGTTGATCACGATTCTTACCTTCGTTTTGGCTTGCTCCCACGTGTGTCATGCAGACATTCAACTATGAGTAGGATCCGATCGCAAAATTTTTTTTTTCGACAAGCAAGGCTAAAAATAGCAAGGTCGAAAATGAATACCACACCCGAAAATTTAAAATACGACAATGTTCTCATTGCCAAAAGATTGAAAGAAATCATGCGATGTTTTTAGGAAGTTTCGTAAAGAGTCAATTTGAAAAAAAGCTAGCAGACCACTAAATTCTAGAAATATTTCATGGGGTGACTGTCCTAAAATTAAGTTGACTCTAGTGTGTACGAAAAGATAAAGGCATGCGTTTCATCGTTGAAATCATAATTGGCAAAGGGAAAGCATGCGGTGACTTACTAAATTGATCAATGTTAAATGATTGCGGTAACCAAAGAGGATGCGGTGATAAAATTTCAAAATTAAAATTGATGCGATGAAATTTGGAATAAAGTCAAGGAAAGATACAACCCCCAAATTTGCGCTGTCACCCGTATTATTTGTTGACGCATCGTGCTTTATGGCGATCTACTTTCTTTGGATTGCGGTGATGAAATAAAGTAGTTGTGTCTTCGTGTAGTGCCTCCGTAATCGTTTACCTTGACCCTTTGCAAAGAAAAACATTGAGAGGGTCAAATGATAGCAAAAAAACAAAGTTAACAAAAATTTTCTCTCTCTCTTTTTTTTAATAAATTAGATAGCAAAATGATAATACTAAATGGGAATAGAGTTAAGTTTATGAATTCAGTATTTCAACGGATACTTCACAAAACTTGCGCCCTGTGTCCCTGGTGAATTTAAATCGTCTGATAGCGCAGGGACTGCCCACTTCTTTCTCATTCAGAGTTTCTCAGGTACACGGAGGCGACTTTGTGATGCCAGTCTTCTCTGCGATATACTTTCAATCGTTGCCCATTAACCTTGAATATGTTGGTTCCGTCTTCATTGAATAACTCGACTGCGCCATTCAGGAATACCTCTCTGACTATGAAGGGTCCGAACCAACGTGATTTTAATTACCCAAGGAAGAGTCGTAGCCGTGATCTAAATAGTAAGACCTTTTGCCGGACTGGGAGATTCTTTCCGCATAATTGTTTGTTGTGCCAGCGCTTTGCACGCTCCTTGTAGATCTTTGCATTCTCATATGCGTTAATTCTCCATTCTTCTAGCTCGACCAATTGAAATTTTCTCGTTTCTCCTGCGGTCTTTAAGTCAAAGTTTAGCTTTTTCACCACCCACAGGGTTTTGTGCTCTAGCTCCAGTGGTAAATGACACACTTTATCAAATACCAATGCATATGGAGACATGCCTATCGGTGTCTTATAGGCGGTCCTGTATGCCCACAGTGCATCGTCCAGCTTTGTTGCCCAATACTTTCGCGAAGGCCCTTTAATTCCCAAAAACCTCTGCTAGGTTATTTAAAGGGGGCCCTTTGATCTCCCGGTTGGACACTTCAGCACGACCATTCATCTGTGGATTGGTATTGGGTAGCCACTTTATGGAGGATATTATATTTGTGCAACAATTCTTTGATAGTGTGATTGACAAAATGGTTGCCTTCATCACTTATTATGGCACGTGGGGTGCCAAAACGAGTGGAAGATATTCTTCTTTAGGAATTTGGAGACTACCGCCGCATCATTTGCGGCGCATGCTACTGCTTCTACCCACTTGGACACGTAGTCGACGGTTAACAGAATATACTTGTGACCATTCGAAGGTGTGAATGGTCCCATGAAATCAATGCCCCAGACGTCGAACAACTCCAGTTCTAAAATGATATTCATGGGCATCGCATGTTTCCATGAAATGTTACCTGTATGTTGGCACCGGTCACATTTCATCACGTAATCTCTTGCATCCTTAAATAGTGTTGGCCAATAGTACCAACTTTGTAATACTTTTGCTGCGGTGCGCTGGCCTCCAAAGTGTCCGCCATATGGTGAATCATGACATTGCGATATTATGCGTTGATGAGCATCGTCCGGTACACATAGTCGTAGAATCTAGTCTGACCCCCTCTTATACAGATTTGGCTCATCCCAATAATAATATTTGCATTCATGCCTGAACCGCCTCTTTCGGGAAATTGGTCGCAAACCAGATAATTTACGACGTCTCTGTACCATGGAAATTCTTCAATATGAAATAACTACTCGTCTGGGAACACTACATTCACCTCTGACTAATTGCGGTCAACCTCTGAATTTTTCAATCTGGATAAATGATCCGCAACTTGGTTCTCCGTCCCCTTGCGATTAATTATTTCTATATCAAATTCCTGGAGGAGGAGAACCCATCTAATCAACCTCGGCTTCATGTCCTTCTTTGTCATCAAATATTTTATCGTCGAGTGGTCAGTGTGGATGAGTACTTTTGTTCCCAGCAAATATGATCTGAATTTTTCCAACGCAAATATTACCGTAAGCAGCTCTTTTTCTGTGGTGGTGTAGTTAGTTTGAGCAGGATTCAAAGTCTTACTCACATACATGATGGGATGTAATATTGTTTTTATCTTTTGTGCCAACACTGCTCTCATCACATACCCGCTTGCATCACACATTAATTCAAAGGGAAGTGTCCAATCTGGTGCGATCAACATGAGCGTGGTCGTTAATGCGTTATTCAAAATCATGAATGTGTTGCAGAAATTGTCATCAAAGTCAAATTTTCTATCGGCCTCCATCAACGAACTCAGCGGTCGTGCTATCTTTGAAAAGTCTTTGACAAAACGTCTGTAAAATCCGGCATGTCCCAAGAAACTCTTGACAGCCTTTACACTTGTTGGAGGTGGGAGCTTTTCAATTGCTTCAACTTTTGCCTTGTCCACCTCCAACCCGTCCCTAGATACCTTATGCCCCAGCACAATGCACTCTTTTACCATAAAGTGGAATTTCTCCCAATTAAGTATGAGGTTCGTCTCCTTACATCTTTTTAATATCTTCTCCAAGTTGGCAAGATAGACTTCGTATGTGTGCCCATATATAGAGAAGTCGTCCATGAATATTTCTATATAGTCTTCGAGATATTCTGAAAAGATAGCCATCATGCACCTTTGGAAGGTGCTTGGCGCATTGCAGAGGCCGAATGGCATGCGGCAAAAAGCGAAAGTTCCATACGGGCAGGTGAATGTAGTCTTTTCTTGATCTTCAGGAGCAATCATAATTTGATTATAATCGGCATACCCATCCAAGAAGTAGTAGAAGTCATTTCCAACTAGACGATCCAACATTTGGTCAATGAAAGATAAAGGGAAATGATCTTTCTTCGTTGCCGCATTTAACTTGCGGTAGTCCATGCAAATCCACCATCCGGTGACGGTTCTTTTCAGTATCAGCTCGTTATTTGCGTTAGAGAATACCGTCATCCCATCTTTCTTCGACACGCACTACACGAGACTGACTCACGTGCTGTCTGCTATCAGATAGATGATGCCCACATCTAACCACTTGATTATCTCCTTCTTTATGACCTCTTTCATCGTAGGGTTGAGTCTGTACTGATGTTTGATCGATCCTTTGTAGTTCTCTTCGAGACGAATTCTATGCATATAGTATGCGGGGCTAATTCCTCGAATGTCTGCGAGCGTCCAGCCAATAGCTCTCACATATTTTCAATGCCAGTAGCGCATTCTCTTGGTCTTCATTAAGTGTAGAGGAATGATTACCGATAGCTTTTCATTCTGCCCCAGAAACAAATACTTTAGGTGGTTAGGTAGGATCATCAGCTCTATTATTGATGGTTGTTTAAGGACAGTTTTGTTGTTTTTCTTTCTTCATTCATCGTCGGCTCATCTTCTTGGTTGCGATCATCTCATCTTCCTTATTTGTTCTTTTATGATCGGCTTGCATGCAACAATGGATGCGATCGCATCCTCATGTTCATTTTCATCTTCAGGCTTCTCTTCTTCATTCAAATTATGCTCATCATCAGATTCATTAAGGTCTTCTTCATCAGGATATTTCACGACACGGATAATGTCAAACTTGATCTTCTGCCAATCACGCTCAAGTGATCTCCCCTTTGTGCACATAAATCTGGGCACGACCGGTTGATAAAAATGGCTGTAACAGAATAATGGCACATCTTTGTCTGCCTCGTAGTCAAAGATGATAAAGTCTGGTGGCAATATAAATTTGTCGATTGTAACCAGCATGTCCTTCACATTCCCCTCGGATGCACCAGAGATTTATGCACTAATTGCAGAGTCACGGTCGTGGCACAAGTTCCCCACATAAAGCTGTTTGAAAATTGACAGAGGCATCAAGTTGATGCTGGCTCCAAGATCGTATAACGCTTGCCCGATGTACAATCCTCCAATGGAGTAAGGTATAGTAAAACTCCCAGGATTGCGCATCTTCGATGGGATTATAGATTTTGAGCTCTGCGTCAAAGCCACCATGGCAAACTTACCAATGCCTCTCTTCTTTGTCACCATATCCTTTAGAAACTTTGCATATGCGGGCATCTTCTTAATTGCTTCAGGGAACAAAATATTAATATGCAATTGTTTTAACATAGTTATGAAGCGTTGGTACTATACCTCATCATTCTTCTTCTTTCTGAGTCTCTATGGGAAAGATGGAAACTGTACTCTTACGGTCCCCTATTCTTTTGGCTCTGAGGTGGACGCAATCTCTGGCTCTATCGCTTCTTTTTCTTCTTCTTCTCCTCGAGTCACCATAATTTCTGGTTTCAGCGCAACTGAAGCAGTCCTGCTCGGCTCCTTCTTCTCCCCTACCACAGTCTTGCCACTCTGTAATGTCACGACTTGACGTTGCTCTTTACCCGTACCCCCTGGGTTGTGTGGGAGTTTTGTTGAACTCGGCACGGCCCCTTGCGGTATTTTCTTAAGTTCGCATGCAATCTGGCTCATCTGTAGTTCCAGGTTGCGGATAGACGTCGCCTGGTTTTGAAATACAGTTTCGTTCTTCTCAATATATTGCTTCAACAAACTTTCCAAAGAGGAAGATTGTGGTGCCTACGAACTGCTAGCTTGATTACTCGTCTGACCATTATTTTGCGGGAAAAATCTGCGTGGCCCTTCTTTTTGCGCCACTGATTGGAAATTTTGCTACTAATTTTTCCACGCAAAGTTGGGGTGGTTTCTCCACCCAGGGTTGTATGTGTTAGAAAACGGGTTATTCTTCACAAAATAAATTGACTGTGGGTTTTGTGGGCATTCCTCCATTTCGTGTCCTTCACTATAAGTAGCACACCTTGCGGTAGTCTGGATGGTTGCATTCACTTGCCCACTATGAGTTATTAGGCTGTTGATTGCGATTCCCCGTATCAAGTTCATCATCGCAGTCATCTGACTCTGAAGTGAAGCGATAACACCATTGTTTGCATCACTATCCTTTATTCTCAATCTTTGATCGCTCTCTCTCCAATCCTCGTGATTTTTAGAGATACTATCAAGGATGTTCTTGGCCTCATCATACGTTTTATCTAGCGGACCTCCAGCGGCAACCGCATTGGCAGCGGTCTGCAAAGCAGGGATTAATCCATGATAAAAAATCTCTATTTGCAAGTATTCTAGTAATCCGTTATGTGAGCAGTCTCTTACCAGCGTCTTAAACCTTGCCCAAGCATCGGTGAGCGATTCATCCATGTCCTGTTCAAAATTGGTTATTAATTTCCTTCTCTTGGAATTCTCAGTTGGTGGGAAATATTTCTTCATAAACTTCTCTACCACTTGTTCCTAAGAATTAATCTCCCCTGGTTCGAGAGAGTACGCCCACTTTCGTGCCTGATCACACAAAGAAAATGGAAACAAAGTTATTCGAACTTCTTCGGTGGAGATATTCGAGAACACAAAAGTATTGCAGATTTCTATGAAGCTCCGGAGGTGGGCGTGCGGGTCCTCACCACGCCTTCCTTCAAATTGCCCAACAGCCTGAATCATCTGTAACATTACTGGCTTCATTTCAAACCTCGATCCATCCAACGCCTGTCTCTTATACACATCTAGATGTGTATAAGAGACAGCTCTCAGTCTTCGTCAAAATGTCCTCTCCATCTCTGGGTCGTTATTCGCCAGAGATTGAAAGCTGCAAAGAAATCATAAAAATTATCGTTAGCACACTGAATTACCGAAGTACTCGGCAACGGAGCCAAAAACTTAATGCGTTGTTTTATGCGGTGAATTTATGAAAGGAATTGTGGTTATGGGAAATGCGTTGTGCAACAAGTTTTCTCAACAGAATCCAAATATAAATCCTATTGAATTTCCTGGTAAGTCTAGGGTCGAACTCAGGGACTAAGGAAAACGATATGCAGTGGTAATTCTTAAGATAACTTTGCGGTAACAAATAAATTAATGATTGGTTGGTTTGTTGTTTGCGGTATAAAATGTATGCGCCGGAGTTAAGAAAAGAGTCAATAACACGGAAGATGCGATGAATATGCGGAAAATAGGTTGAGAAGGGGTTCAGCTAACACATCCTAGGATTGCGTTCATGTTATGTGATCATGCAACAAACATACAATAGCAAATCATCTCTCAATGCAATTGCTACGGCTTCTCGTTCTAGAACGCATGCGATATATGCGATAAAGTCTATAGAACCTACACATAAGCCTCTATTCTTGTTTATAAGATGATGAATGACATCAACACATACAAGACGACCACATAATACCATAACCTATCTCTAGGATGCATGTGATTCACGTTGGCAAACAGAACTTATCTTTAAATCCCTATCTCTTGCTTATGCAGATCTAATCTTACTTTCTCGAGTCTAGATTCTAACCTAGCTCTCTTTAGTCTTAGGTTCTTTCTTTAGACTCTCTCTTGAGTAGCTCTAAAGTGGTGTTGGGCGCAACATATGACAAGATAATTGCATGCAATGAAGATCCTAGGTCATGTTAACTTAGTTCTTCTCAACCCATTCGATAGATTTAGCTACTCATGTGTGCTTTTAAGAGAGTGAACAGATGTAGATAAGTAAGTTCCATTTTATAGATATAGAATTGAAATACAAAATAATAATGTGAAATGATAATAAAGAGCCTGGTAGCAATCTCTTGCTTCGCAAGGTTTTTACACTGTTCTTCTCTACTCTGCACAAAAGATAATCTCGCTCTCGCGAGAGTCGACCCTCTCTCTGCTTTTCCACGCCTCTGGGTACTCTCTTGAGCTGACCAGAGCAATCTTCCGGGGCCTCTTCCCTTCTCTCGCTCTACCTTCTAAGTAAAAGAAAAACTATGAATAAGGCTACTTCTATCTAATGGAAAATAATCTAACTGTCGAACTTCTTCACTGAAGGTGGCCTCTGGTATTTATAGAGCTTCGGGGTGAAAGGCTTCTTCTCTCTTATGATTGCACTGATGGGATGACATTAATTCTCTGTCTGATGCACTGAATATTTGTCACTGAAAAGTTGAGTGTACTTCCTACAGTAGTTTGTTAACGGCTTATCAACTTAATTTGGAATCGACCGTAATCATCTTTCTGTCCCATCGTGATTTATTGTGATTTTCACCCAGATGCGCCCACCAAGTTGTGCTGGCTCTATGCGACAACCTACTTGAGCAGATATTTGTGAGTACAAATGATTGCATAGCCTTGTGGTGCAAATGACTGCATAGCATTGCGGTGCAAATGACCGCTAGCGTTGCGGTAATACAATCTTGTTGCGCTCGGCCGTTAATTTCTTTGGATCACATTTTTCACCTTACGTCAACGCATATTCTGCACAAAAATACATAAGTTAACTGTATTTTAATGCGATGGATGCATGTGACTGCAATATTGTGAACTTAATGCTTTTGGATGCAATCTGGTATATTTTTATCAACGCAAACCTACATTGTTTAATAACTTAGCACTGTAATAACATGCATTTCTGCCCGTTATCAGTCTGTCCGTAAAGTCAATCAGCATCTATCAATGATAGAAATGGATACAAGTCTATTACCGATAGATGTTGATAGCTGTCTATCACTGTCTATCAGTTATAGAAACTGATAAAAGTTTATCACTGATAAAGAGTAATAGAAACCTATCACTGTCTATTAGTAATAGAAACTAATAGAAGTATTTATACTGATAGAAACTGATATATGTCTATCGTTGATAGAGATTAATAGAAATCTATCAGTATCTATTAGTGTTTTTCTTTTTTGTTATTTGTGTAAATAGTTTACATTTTTCCTATCTATGAAAACTTCTCAATTATTAATCCATGTTTAGCAATTTGGTTATTGGAATTCAAATTAAGGACCTATTTGGATTGGCTTGAGAAAAAGTGTTCTAAAAAAACTCATTATTTAAACATTTTTTTTTTTTTTTTATAAAAACTGATTAAAATACACTTAGTAAGCTACTTTGACATGTTGTCAAACACTCTAATTTCTTCTAAATTGACTTATTTTTTAAATTAAGCACTTTAAAATATATTCCAAACATACCATAAGTCAATAATAATGTCACGCTTGAACTTTACTAGTTTATGTTCTTTTTCTTGGGGAGGAAACAATATTACAAGGACTTGAATATAGAACTTCCCTAGACAAACTACTCAAATTCTATCTTAAACCATCAATTGATCCAAAAACTTAAGCTATCGATGAAATTAAATTTAATTATATCATCTAAAATAGGGTATTGGCAGCTATTATATAAAGACACATCCCTTTTTCTTACTGAAAAAAACTTTTGAAAGATTCAATGAGTGGAGAAGGGCGATATGAAAAGTTCAATAAATAATGTTCCAAATGAACAACAAGAACCAACCATTCCTAAAACTCAAGGACCTCCTCTTAGGCATGAAATCTCATTTGCATCGGTTGACAATAATGGCATGGCCCAGTTGCCTTTCTCACCTGTACAAAGCTAATAAATTCTACTACTTCATAATGTAGGCTGTGAATGTTGTGTTACTGTCGGTCAGAGTGTTTCTCTATATCTTATTGTATCGTTCTACTACATCTAGAGAAGGAAACTTTATTTTTCTATGTTTTATTCATACTTTATTTTGTGTTTATCTCTGATGTTCTTTCATTTGCTATAACATCGTGGATAGCAAGTTTCCATACACGGTTATTTTGTGTTTATCTTTGATGTTTTAGGTTGTTACTACATGTATGCATACATTTTAAATCGACACTTTTACAGGATTTGGTAAAAACCAAGTAAATGCTATGAAATAAATAACTTTATTAAAAGTAAACAACGAATAATAGCCATTCGGGGCTTGCACTCTAAACAATGAATAATAGAGAAAAATTTTAGAGTTAGTTCGATTTTGGGAGCCCTTGTAGTCGAATTGTTGTGCAAAGTTCGCCATAGTCAACATCGTTTCTCAACCAATCATTGTAATTCCGATATGTCTTTTAGATGCTAGGTAAATTCTCTTGGAATTGTTTGTATGTCTTAATTTTTGAAGGATTTCTAGTTAAATTTACTTCATTGTTGTGAACCCTTTGGATGGATTTGTGTTAATTTTAATAGAGTTTCAATGAATTGATCTAACAAATTAATTTATTGAAGTTCTTGTTTATAATATCTTCATAGCCTATGCGATATTGATTGATTTAGTTGCACGTATTAGGATCACATGTTTAGGGTCTAGATTTTTTCTGGTCAAACTCATGTATGCCCTAGTTTAATCTTTCCCAATTAATCATGCTACAAGATACGACTTTTCCGGCTTGTAGCATGTCTCAACAATTAAACCCTGTTGTATTACAATCAGTTTCAACTTGTATGTCACTAAGAAGGAAGAGTTAATAATTGAATTTGTGCTAGTTTGAGTCTTATCAAAATTGGCTAATTGGGTTATTAGATTTTCTAATAGGTTGAGGGGTTCACAAAATTAGTAAAATTAGCTAGTGCCTAAGGATAGAGAATAAAAAGTATACAAACAAGTCCTAAGATTTTTCCTTTAGTTTGATCCAATCCCTTTTCTGCTAATTTTTGTTCTCTATTCGATTGTCAATTTATTTTACATAAAACCAATAAAACCCCCATTCTCATGTGGAATCTTTATATAATCCTAGTTGATGATTAGTCTCTCTGTGGATTCGACCCCGATCTTATAACTCTACTGCATTTGTGGTACAACCTTGGATTGGTGAATATAATCTTTCTTTGCTCGGGTTGAAGGCATGTACGACGATGCCTTCCAAATGCTCAAACACTCGGCGTCATTGCTAAGGAGACTTGGCAATTAGCCCAGGAGATTTTTTGGATTCCATTTATATATATAGTCTTTTTTTTTTTAAAAAGAGTGTGGGTATTTCTTGCCTTTGCTTTATGACTTGCTCCTCTAGGAGTACAGACTTCGTTTTATTACAGATATTAACGGAAAGGAGAGGAGAATCCGAAAGAGGCGTAGGGGAGAATTACCAGAAGAAGGAAATCAACAAGTTGCTGACGATACAACAAGAGTAATGAGAGAAGAAGTTCGTGAGAAAAATCTGAAGAAGCTGGCACAGCCTGACATGGATAGCAGCCCAGTGCATCGTATTTCCACCTACCACCGTGCCGTTCAAACTTAAGTCGGGGTTGATTAATCTATTTCCTATCTTCAGAGAGAATGCAGGAGATAACCCCCTCACAAACACATCAAGGACTTCTATTAGCTCTAAAAAACAACTATTATTCCTAGCTTAATTCTGGCTCGTTATCAGATTTTACATGTTTATTTCCCTATTTTGTAGGTACTAAGCAATTATGAGGTAGAATTGGCGATTTGGGGCCGAACGAGGTTAATTTAAAGCAATTAGAAGTTGATTTAAGCATCCGAGCTTCAAAGGAGTTGAGATTGCCAAATTCCCATCGAGTATAGTCAGCTATCGAGTACCATCGAGTCAAATTGTACCAAGTAAACAAATATTAACCACCAAGAAAACAAGCAGTGAGTATCGAGTAAGCAAGCTTCGAGTAATGATTTTTTGGCAGAACACTCAGTGTCGTAACGCTTTTCACAACCCTTAGTCCAACGCTCATTCGACGTTGGACGGCAGTAGCATTAAGTGTAGGGCAGCATTGCAATGCTACCCCAAGCGTCGTGAAGCTCCAAAATTGAATCATCGCCAGTGTTGCAACGCATCTCAACGCTGTAAGGCAGAACACTCAGCGTTGTAACGCCCATTCCAAGCGTTGCAATACTGCGATGATTGACGAAAAATTGTTGAACGCGTGGTGCAAGCAAGTGTTGGACGCATCATTGCAACGCTTGCCCAACGCTCTCCAATTCGTATCGCAGTGTTGCAATGCTATTTCCCAGTGTTGTGACGCTGCATGCAACTTATAAATATTGTGTTGGTGTTCAACATTTAACATGAAGAAGAGTTCAAGCAGCCTTCTAACGCATTCCTGTTGCTAAATACTTCCGAATATAGTTAATTTTGAGAGTTTACTTCAGTTTATGGAGCCATTGAAGCCAAGTTGCCGACCGATCATCGTCATAGTCAGCCTCGACTCTTTCTTTTGATCATTGTAATTCCAATATGCCTTTTAGAGGCTAGGTAATTTTCTTGGGATAGTTTATATGTCTTAATTTTTTAAGTTTACTATTTAATTTATTCGATTGTTGTGAACCCTTTGTGGATTTGATTTATTAATAATAGAATTTCGATGAACTTTTCTGACAAACTAATTTATTGAAATTCTTGTATTCAAAATCATTCTAGCCCGTGCATAATTGATTGATTAAGTTGCATATATTAGGATCGCATGTTTAGGGTCTAGACTTTTTCTGGCCAAATTCATGTATGCCCTAGTATAATCTTTCCCAAATAAATCATGCTATAAGATGTGCCTGTGCGGCGTGTATTGTGTCTCGACAATTGAACACTTAATTAATACTTTTCAGTTTTAACTTATATGTAGTTGAGAAGGAAAAGTTTTAAACTAAATTAGAGTTGATTTAGATTTTTATTAAAATTGGCTAAGTGGGCTATAAAAATTTCTAATAGGTTGAGGGGTTCGCATAATTGAAGAAATTAACTAGTATCTAATGATGGAAGATAAACAGCATACAAATTAATCACCAGATTTTCCATCAATCTGATTCAATCCCCTTTTCTGTGCTAGCTCTTATTTATTTTTCCTTGTTTGTTTTTTAAATTATTTTCATAAACAGAATCAAGAATCATCAAAACCCCTTTTATTTGGAATTCATAAATTTGTCTAAGTTAATTCAACAATCTCCCTGTGGATTCGACCCCAATCTTACCACTTTGCTACGTTTGTAGTATAAGTCTTGGATCGGTGAAAATAAATTATTTTTCATCGAGTCGAGAGTGATTATGACACACTAGTAGTGGAGCCCAAACAACTTCCATATGGTTTGTGTAAGTATGCGACCTCATGGAGTCATAGAAGAACAACTGAACCTTAGGGAATTTCCTTTTTCGTTACAAGACGAAGCTAAGAATTCGTTGTACTACTTAGTTCCAGGGTCGATAACTACTTGGAATGAGCTTAAAAAGAAATTTCTTGAAAAAATATTTATGGCTTCTAGAGCCCACTCGATAAGAAAAGACATTTGTGGAATAAAACAATTTGTCGGTTAGACTTTGTCTGAATATTAGGATGATACAAACGCTTATGTGCTAGCTTTCTCCATCACTAGATTTCTGACCAATTATTGATTCATTATTTCTATAGTGGTTTGCTTGCTAGTGACAGGAGCTCCATTGACTCAATAATTGGAGGCACTCTTGCTGACAAGACACCCACGGAAGTCCTGGAATTAATTTCATGCATGGCTGAAAACAACCAAAATTTTGAAACCAGGGCTACTGAGTCTGATTTAATTGTTAATCTAGAGGCCAAGGGATTAAAAACTTAAATTTCTAACTGTTGAAATGCGTTGAATTAGCCCTAAGGGCATTTTTGTAATTTATACTATATTTGCTAATTTCGAGTTTCATCTCATTATATTTATATCTGAGGTTGGGTTCTATTGTAAGTATGACATTAAAATAATAAGACATTTTCTATCGTAGTTTTTCTTCCCTGAATTAGGGTTTTCCACGTAAACTCCTTGTGTCATTTTCTTTCTCTTCTATTTCAATATGGTATCAGAGCCAAGTGATGAAACCCTAGCCCCGATAGAAGAAACTCAGTCATCAAACTTGATAGGTAAAGGTACACTGACCAATGAGGCTATGATTCAAGCAGTAGTCGACCGCTATCTCTGAACCATCATCCTAGGTGGTGCAGCCGAACAGATCTAGCCGACGAGCCGAATAGCTGGTGGTGGGCTTGCTCCAGCCAATGTGCCGATTAGCTTTCAGACTCAGCCATTCCAACCGATCGATGAAGGCCCCTCGGCTTCGCACGCAAGCGTTTCTTTTCTGGCACATGCAGTAGCTCCTTCACAGTACCATGGTGGACAACTTCTTCATCATATGTATCTGGTTCAACCTCAGTTTCGAATGGGTAATTTCGTTGAAGAAAATCCCATGATTTTTGGATAGAAAAATTCCAGATCTGAATCTCATGGGGAACTCCAACAACAATTGGTTAGTCTCCAGCAACAAATGGCCGCCCTTGAAGCCAAATTGAATGGCCATGATTCTTCCCCGATGTATTCAGAAAATCTGATATCAATGTTTCCTACTCTTCATACTACTAATTTTTTTTTTATCTAGAACTATGGGAAATTCTACAGGAATGATCACGGNCGTTTCTTTTCTGGCACATGCAGTTTGTCCTTCGCAGCCGATCGGTCCCTCGACTTCGCACAAGACCGGATTTGCTCCAGGCAGTCGTGGGTTTGTCAGTTCGAGTCAGATCGATGCGATTTCTTCAACCTCGAAGCCGATCGTCGAGCCTTCTGTCCGTTACCCTCCGTCGCAGCCGTCTGAGAGCAACACCGGTCATGGGTTACCACATTCTGCCGTTGGTGGACTTTCGGCAGTAGCTCCTTCACAGTACCATGGTGGACAACTTCTTCATCATATGTATCTGGTTCAACCTCAGTTTCGAATGGGTGATTTCGTTGAAGAAAATCCCATGACTTTTGGATAGGAAAATTCCATATCTGAATCTCATGGGCAACTCCAACAACAATTGGTTAGTCTCTAGCAATAGATGGTCGCCCTTGGAGCCAGATTGTATGGCCATGATTCTTCCCCAATGTATTCAGAAAATCCGGTATCAATGTTTCCTACTCTCCCTACTACTAATTTTTTATCTGGAACTATAGGAAATTCTGCAGGAATGGTCACGGAAGAGAAGCTAAATGGGCAAAATTACTTCTCTTGGTCCCAAACAATTAAAATGGTTCTTGATGGATGCCATAAGTTTAGATATTTGATTGAAGAGATACCATGACCGAATCCTGGAGATCCTCAAGAGCGTGTCTGGAAGGCAGAGGATTCCTTACTTCGCTCAATGTTAATCAGTAGCATGGAACCACAAATTGGGAAACCTTTACTCTATTCACCCACTGCCCGAGATATTTGGGATGCAGTCCGAAGGTTATATTCGAGGCGTCAGAACGCATCCCGCCTGTATACTCTATGTAAACAAGTTCACGAATGCAAACAAGGGAGCATGGATGTAACGTCATACTTCAAGAAGATGTCATTGTTATGGCAAGAAATGGATCTATGTCGGGAGATCATCTAGAACTGCCCGCAAGATGGATTCAATACTCCAAGATAGAAGAGGATGAGTGTGTGTATGACCAAATTTGATACAGTTCGGAGTCGAATACTAGGGCATAAACCAATACCATCTCTTATGGAGATCTGTTCAGAGGTTAGATTGGAAGAAGACAAATCGAGTGCAATGAATGGCCGGGTGTTACCACTATAGAGTCAGCTGCCTTCGGGGTGAAGTTTGCTGGAGCTGATGGTGACAAGCAGAATAGTAAAACACCCTCAGTATGTGAGCATTGTAAAAAACAGTGACACACAAAAGATCAATGCTAGAAATTGCATGGTCGCCCTCCGAATGGTAAACGTCGCCCTTCGAATGACAAGTCAAAATCTGGGCGTGCTCTAATGGGTGAATCAGTTGAGGGGGCCGCACAACCTCAGACACAGCCTCCAGTGACCAACCCTGGTGATTCAGGTACCATAGGGATCAAAACAGTAGCTTAATTAGGTAACCCTTAATCTTTTAATTTCCTTGTTGAAGGGAATGAGTTATTGATTCTAGATTCAGGAGCGACCGATCACTTGATGGGCTCGTCCGACCGATTTCTCTCATACTATCCAAGCGGTAGAAATGAGAGGATTCGAATTGCGGATGGGTCCTTTGCTCCTGTTGCTGGAAAAGGCAGACTATCACAATTTAAGGGATTAACTCTGCAAAATATCTTACATGTGCCCAAAATTTCTTACAACTTATTATCAATAAGCAGAATAAAAAAATATTTGAACTGTAGAGTTGTCTTCTCAACAAATACTGCTTTGTTTCAGGACTTGAGCTTGGGGAAGACGATTGGCACTGCTCGATATGATAGAGGCCTATATTTCCTTTCTGAAGATGCTTCCTCCAGAAGCTTGTTTAGGACTAGTCTTTTATCTTCGTTTACTATGTCTAAAATAAATTATCTATTGTGGTATTTTCGTCTAGGACTTCCTAGTTTTCAATATATACGATATTTATTTCTTCATTTTATTCCATAATGTGAATGTTCCTTCATTATCTTGTGATGTTTGTATACGTGCTAAACAACCTCGCGTGTCGTTTGTTTCTCAGCCCTATAAACCTAGCCAGCCTTTTCACCTGGTCCACAGTGATGTTTGGGGTCCCTCAAGCATCTCTACCCTATCTAGTAAATGGTGGTTTGTATTTTTCATCGATGACCATACCCGACTTACATGGGTATATCTCCTTACTGATAAGTCTAAAGTCCTATCTACCATCAAACAGTTCTATACCACTATATTAACATAGTTCAACACAAAGATTGCCATTCTTTGGAGTGACAATGGCCGTGAGTTTGTCAAACACACCTTCCAGGAATTCCTAGCGTCAAAGGGGATCATCCATCAAAACTCGTGTGCATATACTCCACAACAAAATGGGGTGGTTGAACGGAAAAATTGCCATCTCATTGAAGTTGCTCGTTCCTTGATAATTCCAGCGTCTCTCCCTTCGTACCTGTGGAGAGATGTAGTTCTTACCGTAACTCATCTCATTAATATAATGCCTTCACGAGTTCTAAAGTTTCAAACTCCTCTTGAGTGCTTGAAAGAGTCCTATCAGTCTACCCGTCTTATTCCTGAGGTTCCTCTTCGTGTGTTTGGGTGTACAGCCTTTATTCATACTCATGGTCCACACCGAACTAAGTTTGCTCCACGAGCTCAAAAATATGTGTTTTTCGGGTATCCTCTTCACCAGCGAGGCTATAAATGCTTTCACCCATCTTCCAGAAAATATTTTGTCACTATGGATGTTACGTTCCTTGAAGATAAACCGTTCTTTCCCGTTAGTCATCTTCATGGGGAGACCACGAATGAAGAGACTAACAGTTCCACGTACTCTGTACCTATTAGCTTCAATCTTGAGCCTAGTCCTAATATTTCTGGACCCAGTCTACCTAGTCTTGAACCTAGTCTACCTAGTCTTGAGCCTAACTCTGCTCCTGCTGTTCCCATGTCGGTCCTTTCTACCAGACAAGTGCCATGGATAACATACTATAGGAAGAATCTCAGAAAGAAAATTCAGAAAACCCCTGGTGTTCCATTGGAAAGTGTCCAAGCGTCGGAACCAGCTCAGGTTCAAGATCTCGTTGTTTCAGAGGAGATTCTTGAAAAGAAGTCTGGGAACATAGAAAATGATTAGACAAGCTCAGAGAAGGTTGAAACTTCAGGAGATAATGAGGTGCTAAAAGTTCCTCAAGAAGATGCAGAATTGTCTCAGAAGTCTGATACTGAAGAGGGACAGGCGAAACTGACAACTATGATACCATTCTGGATATACCAATTGCTCTGAGAAAGGGAACCAGGTCATGTACAAAGTACCCTTTGCATATTTTTTTTACCTATAGTAACTTATCTCCTTATTTTAAGGCTTTCACTACTCAGCTGGATGCTCTAGCAATACCTACCAATATACATTCGACCATGGAAGTTCCTGAGTGGAAAGTAGCAGTAATGGAGGAAATGAGAGTTCTCGAGGCAAATAAGACTTAGGAGTTAGTAGCTCTCCCTAGAGGTCACAAAACAGTTGGTTGCAAATGGATGTTCACTGAAGTATAATTCTGAAGGAACACTTAAGAGATATAAGGCCCAATTAGTTGCGAAAGGGTTCACTCAGACGTATGGGATTGATTATTCAGAAACTTTTTCCCCAGTGGCTAAGTTAAACACGATTCGTGTTCTTCTATCTGTCGCCATAAATAAAGATTTGCCCCTACATCAACTAGATGTAAAAAATGCTTTCCTAAATGGTGAGTTAGAAGAACAAGTTTACATGAGTCCACCTCCAGGTTTCGAAGCTAAGTTTGGGAATCATGTTTGCAAACTCAGGAAGTCTTTATATGGGTTAAAGCAATCCCCTAGGGTTGGTTTGACAGGTTCACCATGTTTGTTAAGTCCCAAGGGTTTGTTCAGGGGCATTCTGATCATACCTTGTTTACCAAAAAATCATCCTTAGGAAAGATTGCTGTATTGGTAGTGTATGTTGATGACATCATCCTATCAGGAGATGACACGGCAGAAATTGCTAAGCTAAAATGAAGGATGGCAGGTGAATTTGAAATAAAGGATCTTGGTAGTTTGAGGTATTTTCTCGGGATGGAAGTGGCAAGATCAAAAGCAGGAATATCTGTATCTCAGCGGAAGTATACTCTGGACTTGTTGAAGAAAACAGGAATGACTTGATGCAAACCCATTGACACTCTTATTGAGGTCAATAGCAAACTGAAAAGCATTTTGGAAGGAGTTCCTGTGAATAAGGAGCAGTATCAACGCTTGGTAGGAAAACTGATTACTTATCTCATACTAGGCCCGACATCTTCTATGCTATGAGTGTTGTAAGTCAGTTCATGCAGAGTCCATATGAGGAGCACATGGAAGCTATAACTCGAATTTTGAGATACCTGAATTCCACCCCTGGGAAGGGCTTGGTGTTCAGAAAACATGACACACAGAGCATCAAGACATATACTAACTCAGATTAGGCCGAATCTGTGACTGATAGAAAGTCAACCTCAGGGTACTGTACCTTTGTGTGTGGAAATTTGGTAACATGGCAGAGTAAAAAACAGGGTGTAGTGGCCAGAAGTAGTGCTGAGGCAGAGTATAGAGCTGAGTCTAGGAATGTGTGAAGAAATCTGGTTGCAGAAAGTTTTATCTGATCTTCACGAGAGTAGTCCGGGGCCCATGAAGTTGTATTGTGATAATAAGGCTGCCATCAATATTGTGAATAATACCGTGCAACATGATAGAACCAAACATGTGGAAATTGACAGGCACTTTATTAAAGAAAAGTTAGACAATGGAGCTATCTGTATTCCCTATGTACCTTAAATTCAACAGGCTGCAGATGTTCTTACGAAAGGGTTATCGAGACATACGTTTGAAGCTTGTATTAGCAAGTTGGGTCTTGCCGATATCTACGACCCAACTTGAAGGGGAGTGTTGAAATACGTTGAATTAGCCCTAAGGACATTTTTGTAATTTATACTATATTTGCTTAGGGTTTCATCTCATTCTATTTATAACTGAGATTGGGATCTATTGTAAGTATGACATTAAAATAATAAGTCCTTTTCTATCGTGGTTTTTCTTCCCTGAATTAGGGTTTTCCACGTAAACTCCTTGTGTCGTTTTCTTTCTCTTCTATTTCAATACTAACTTAACTACTCTTGTAACACATATGGCCCAAGGAGGAGTTGCCAAGTAAAAGCTTGTGGGGCTTGTGGAGTAGTAGGACACACCTCTGAAGCATGTCCTCAAGCCAAAGTCAATGCAGTTGGGGTTACCAGAGGATGCCCTAGTATACAATCCAGGCTACCATGATCACCCTACCTTCAAATGAGGAGGTCAAGGACAAGGACAAAGGCATGTCAGTTCCAATCATTCCAATCAACCATCGTCATCTTCCTCAGGTAGGTCTTTAGAAGACATCATCAAATCTTTGGCTAACAACTCCTTAAAATTTCAACAGGAAATCCAGAAGCTGCAAAACAACTCTCTATAATTATCACAGAAGACCAAGGCATATCAGCAAGAACCCAGAGCAAGTATGAAAAATCTTGCTACTCAGGTCACACAATTAGCTGCTGTAATGAGTTGAATAGAGAACAAGGGTTTAGAAAAGTTACCTACCCAGACAGACCATGCTAATGTGAGTGCCATCACACTCAGAAGTTATCACACCTTCTTCAGAGCCTTGTCTCCTAGAACCAAAAGGTGACGAGAAGATAGTTGATACCACCCTTGTGATACCAACTGCCCAATTTCATACCATTCTACAAATAGTTAATAAATAAGAACTTAATTAATTTTTATGAATAGTTACAAGATTTATACTATTATAAAATATTAGCTTTAACATATCCTAATGACTTTCAAGATAACCCAATCTGAGTCCTGCATTATGAGAGAGTAGCAGTTCCAAACCTTTGGTGGCTTTTCCCATAACGTTCCACTTTACGCTACCTAGAGGAAAAAAGTAAAACATTGGAAAAAAGTAAAACACTTTCTCTGCTCTCTTCTCTACAAGGTACTAAGGGCAGTTTCTCTTCCAGTGCCCTTCTTCGTTGTAGTGGAAACATTTTCCTTTATCTGCAACATTAGCCTTGCCTTTTCTACCAGCGGATTTTTTCTTCCCATTCCTTTTGTTCTTCTTAACTGGAATATTCTTAGTCTGTGAAGAAGAAAAAATATCAGGCTTTTTGGAGGACGTTCCTCTCTTCTCAAATGTAGTAACATTTACTTCTGGTTCCATACATTTTGCTCTCATCATAATCTAGTAAGCCTGTAGCTCATTTATAAGAGTAGTCAAGTTATATTCTATTTTATTCATGAGTGCGTTCATACAGAACTACAGAAAACTCTTCGGAAGAGATTCTAGAATAAAATCAACTTGAATCTTCTCACCAATGACAACCCCATTTACTTCTGTCACAATGAAATGGACTATCATGTCTAGGACATGTCCTTTAACATAGGCCTCTTCTTTCGTATGATAGTTGTAAACATATTTGATAGCATCATGCCTCAGGGAGAAGGACGATTGTCCAAACATCCCAGAAGACATTCTGTAGTCTCTTTGGCAGTACCCATATGTTGGATTTTATGTCCCAAAACTCGTAGTTTGTAATATCATATTCTTGTTCAATGAAGCTGTTATTGAAAATCTTTAGTAAATTTAAATTCTATATTCATGAATCCAATAAACTAAGGTTCCGAGGATATTAAGTTTAAGTTTGAACTTTATGTAGTGACATAAATGTGGATCAAGTTCAAATATATAGCCAAAATGGTCTATAGTATATGAATAAGGTTGGGCACCTTATTCTGGGCCTGTCTCTTATACACATCTAGATGTGTATAAGAGACAGGTACAAACGATGTGATCCTAAATCGTTCATGTGGAGACATGAAAATGGGGGCATCCTATGTAAAGAGTTTACATAAGACTGAACCATGAAATAGTCACTTTTTACATTCTAAATGTCGTTTAATGTATAAAACTGATTATTTCGTTAATTGATGACCTAGGTAACTTAATCTTAATCTTGAGCTAACTATGAACTCTTGTTCACTCGGAATTATCCTTAGATCTACATAGTTGAGGGCAACTCATTATCACTGGCCCAATAAGCCTCCCATTTCAGGGGTAAGATCAGGTGGATAGCTGGGAACATAGGGTGCAAGACGGAATTCACTCCTACCCGTTATAGGGATAGTAGATAGGTTGTTCACTTTAGTACTGAATCCAAGTCTTGAACAAGGGGCCCCACCCTCTTAATTTCCCGAGAGGGGTTCGGTTTATAGGTTGGACCTTAAACCAATTGTTCATTAGAGGATCAATGGAACTTAAGGAATAAGATGTAGTCTCGGGGGTAAAACGGTTTTTATGACCCAGCCGAGATTACGAACAACCTATGAAGGATTAGCTTACTAATCATGGTTATATCATATGGACACAAATATATCTATAGTGAGGGGAGTGTAACTACGAAACTATAGTGGAATGACTCGTGAGTTAATGAATGTTGATTAGCTTCATCTAAAGAGTTTAGCCAGCTAATATCGGATCGTTGGAGCCCATGATCTATAGGTCCATTAGGTTCCCCTACTAGCTCATATGGAATAAACTTAGAATGGTATAATAGAATAATTCGAATTGTTCGAATTAGGTGAAGAGAGAGAAATCGACAAGTATATGTGATATAGTGGTCAATTTTTTTTTTTTTTAAGATTAGAGATACAGCTTTGAAGAAAGAAGAAAAGAACAGATATTTCTCGTTCAACGAGTTTCAAAGCGAGAAATTCGAAAGAACTCATCTACTCCACGAGGGCTTGCTTCAGAATGATCAGTCTACCCCTTATTTTGACTCTTTATCTGAACGTCGACCGTGTCTGCTTCAACTTCACCCGTCACTCGTGTCGTGTAGTGTAGCAAGACTAACAAGTGGAGACTTTAAGGAGATTTTGTCGAGTAGTCGCAGAAGTAAGGTCTCACGCAGAATATTTAAATGTGATTTAAATATCAAGAATATGAATACGTTCATATTCGGAAGCTCGAAAATAATGGAAATGGTCAAAGATGTAAAAAGTGAAAGAGTTGACTTTTGACTTTGAAAAGTCAAACTTTGACCAACCTTATATTCAAAGTGATTTGAATTTCGAGAAAATGAATGTGGATTCAAGCTCGGGAGGTCAAAATTAGTCAACACGGAAAAAATCATAAAAAGTCAAAATGTTGACTTTGACCAAATGACTATTTTGCCCTTTGACTAAAGTTAGTGGGAAGATCCAAACTTTTGTTGAATAATTCCGCTAACAAAATAGTGGGCTAGGTGTTGGCTTATAGTGGAGACATTAAGCCCACTTAAATAGTGGATTCTAGGTGTTGGATTTTTATGAAGTTATTTCATGCAATTTTGCATGGTCTTTTTCTATAAATATGGGCTTGTCATTTTGGATTAAAAACTTTTGGACATTTTGCAAAATTAGGTTTTAAAAATTGGGCTGAAAAAAATCCAAACCCAACCCAAATTTCACTCTACTATTTCCATCTCTTTCTCTCTCTCGGGTTCTTCATGCATCGAGTCCCACTACCTGGTTTTGAGTCTAGAGAATAGTAGGTTAGCTCTAGTGGTTATCCGGTTCGTATTCGAGCAAAGATAGATGAATTTCGGGAGTTTCAAAGGTAATGTTTCTAAAAAACCCCAATTAACTAATTTAGGGTTGTATGTTTAATTTATGCAATTAGAGTAAAAATTGATCCTCAATTCCACTGTGCATGCTTACTTTTCCATCATGTGGTACCAGAGCATGTCTTAATTTTACTCAATTGCATGTGGTGGGTATCAATTTATTAGATAAAAGTGAGATTGGAAACTAAAATGGTTTTTAGGTTTTGGCAATTAAATTAAGTTTTTTTTTGTAGTATTAATTTGTAATTGCTCACATGTTTATGAGCATTAATGTGTGAAAAAGGGTTTGTAAATTTTCTAGAGTTATTAGAGTTGAAATTAGGATGTAATTGCTCGGTTTCGGGAAAGAGGACACCTTCAAAATGAAGGAAAAAAGCTCACAGACCCGAGAAGGTTGTCCCCAGACCCGAGAGAAGGGTCTAGACCCGCCGACCCGGTTCGCACCCGCCCGCTCCACTTCACGCGACCCACGCCTCTACGCGCCTGCCCACTCTACTCGTGAAACGGGATCCGTTTTTCGCGACCCGCACCTCTGCGTGCCCGCACGCTTCCGTTGACCACCCCTACATTAGTTGATCAGTCGGACTAGACGGTCTGGACCGGTCGAGTTGAGCTGGTTTGATCGATTCAACCTGTTTTTTTTTTGGAGTTTTTGGGCCGGTTCAAAAGTTTTTTGGCCGGTTTAAGTTGATTCAAAGGTGTTTGAAGCTGGTTCAGAGTGGTTTTTTGTATTACACCAAATTCTTATTGTAATAATTTAGTTGTTAACTTAATTTAAGAGCTAAAACCAATCCATTTTAGGGTGTTTAATTAATTATGCATGTTGATGTATGTTTTAATTAAATTTTGAATCTTGTTGTGCATATGCCATATAGATTTAAAATCCCACCATAGGTTAACATGTACATACATTTGATATATGTTATAATTGTTATAATGTATATAGTATGCATGTTAAGTTTCTTTAATATAAAGTGTTATATTAAAGCATGATCATCAAGTATGAATGTATGTATAGATGTATGATTATAGGGTTATAATGGTTATAATTTTATTTTTGTTATAAAATTACCTAGACTTTAAAATCTATAACAAAGGTAAAAGTTGCATGCTCACCTAAGATTAAATTGGTGCAATTGCAATTGGCTTTTCTAAAGAGTTAGAATAGGTCAATTACTTGTTAAATAAAGAGTTATTTACTTACCCGGGAAGATCTTGTCTAAGGTTGGGGGTTCTTAAGATGACAGTTTACGGAACACCTCCTACCTGGAGATCAAACTGGCGTCTAAGTCAAATAATCCTAGTTTTAATGAGCATGCGTGAGAGATGTGAGGTAATAAAATTTGTTTATCACCTAAACATCATAGGTTAAAATCTAGTATAAGAGTTATACATGGATCTATCACCTAGACTTAGGATATGTTTAATTTAGCTGAAATATATCTCTAAGTATTTTTTATACCCTAAATCGTTATAGAACACTTCAGCTAGAGAGAAGTAGCGTACTTGTAGCTCTAGCGTTCATAAGAGTTCACACCGTGAGGTCCATACTGGGCTTTGGGTCGTGCTTAAGAGTGGACTCCCTTCGGAGAGTGTTTGCATGGATCAATATTAAGGTGAATAGGGGAAGTAGTTCATAGTAAGTGGGTGAGGGGTATGTAACAACATATCCCACGGTCTCTTCCATTAGGTCGCACCGTGAGATTCCTATAATGCGCCTGCATGTTTGCCCTGGAGCGACCTTTCCCTTCAGAGGGTTGTATAATAGGATTCGAAACATCACAAACTCCAAATCTAGATAGGCTCTCTTAGATCAGTTTTCATATTGACTTTCAACTTTCGGGAGCATGTTGATTCTGGTTTCTAAAATCCAAAAATGGAAGGTTACACTTACAAGAATTACTAAGATGTTAGTACATTCTCAACCAAAGTAGCGATAACTAAAGTGCTATAGGAATAAAGAGTTATTTTGAGGTTAGCATCTAGTCAAGATTGTCTTGGTTCAAAAGAGGAATAATCGACTGCCCTTCGGTGGAGGTTACTCTAAACTTTTGAAATATCGTTGCAAAATATAATGATAAAGGGTACATTATTATTATTATTATTATTTTTGCTAAACTTGATTGGATTTAAAAGATTAATGTTTTTTTACTGAAAAGGATATGTTCATCTTTTCAACATGAATAGCTTGATAATAGCTTCTGAGAAACCAAACGGCGATAATTATTCGGCATGGAAATCAAATCTAAACACAATACTAGTAGTTGACGATTTAAGATTTGTCTTAACTGAGCAATGCCTTCAAACCCCAGCCTCAAATGCTAACCAAACTGTTCGGAAAGCATACGATCGATGTGTCAAAGCCAATGAAAAAGCATGTGTTTACATTCTTGTCAGTATGTTTGATGTTTTGGCAAAGAAACATGAATCTTTAGCTACGACTAAAGAGATAATAGATTCATTAAGAGAAATGTTTGGGCAACCATCATGGTCCTTTAGAAACGAGGCAATTAAGCACATTTACATGAAACAGATGAAGGAGGGGACCTCTGTTAGAGAACATGTCCTGGATATGATGATGTACTTCAATATCGCTGAAGTAAATGGCGGACCCATTGATGAGGCTAACCAGTTTATTTTTATCTTACAATCTCTTCCGAAGAGTTTTATAGCTTTTGAGACAAATGCATCTTACTTTAGGTAAGGGGAAGGAATTGTATGAATCCAGGTCTTGAACAAGGGGCCCCACCCTCTCATTGGCTCGAGAGGGGGTTTGGTTTTTAGGTTGGACCTTAAACCAATTGCTCATTAGAGGATCAGTGGAACTTAAGAAATAAGATGTAGTCTCGGGGGGTAAAACAGTTTTTATGACCTAGCCGAGATTACGAACAACCTGTGAAGGATTAGCTTACTAATCATGGTTATATCATATGGACACAAATATATCTTTAGTGAGGGGAGTGCAACTACGGGACTATAGTAGAATGACCCGTGAGTTAACGAATGTTGATTAGTTCCATCTAAAGAGTTTAGCCAGATAATCTCGGATCATTGGAGCCCATGATCTATAGGTCCATTAGGTTCCCTTACTGGCTCATATGGAATAAACTTATAATAGTATGATAGAATAATTCGAATTATTCGAATTAGGTGAAGAGAGAGAAATCGACAAATATATGTGATATAGTGGTAGATTTTTTTTTTTTTAGATTAGAGATACAGCTTTAATATTTAAATGTGATTTAAATATCAAGAATATGAATACGTTCATATTCGGAAGCTCAGAAATAATGGAAATGGTCAAAGATGTAAAAAGTGAAAGAGTTGACTTATAGTGAAATGGTCAAAGATGTAAAAAGTGAAATGGTCAAAGATGTAAAAAGTGAAAGATGGAAATGGTCAAACTTTATTGGATAATTCCACTAACAAAATAGTGGGCTTGATTTTGGCTTATAATGGAGATATTAAGCCCACTTAGATAGTGGATTCTAGGTTTTGGGATTTTATGAAGTTATTTCATGCAATTTTGCATGATCCTTTTCTATAAATATGGGCTTGTCATTTTGGATTAAAAACTTTTGGACATTTTTCAAAATTAGTTTTCAAAAATTGGGCTGAAAAAATCCAAACCCAACCCAAATTTCACTCTACTATTTCCATCTCTTTCTCTCTCTCGGGTTCTTCATCCATCGGGTCCCACTACCCGGTTCTGAGTCCAGAGGATAGTAGTTCAGCTTTAGTGGTTGTTCGATTCGTATTTGAGCGGAGATAGGTGAGTTTCGGGAGCTTCAAAGGTAAAGTTTCTAAAAAATCATAATTAACTAATTTAGGGTTGTATGTTTAATTTATGCAATTAGAGTAAAAATTGATCCTCAATTCAGCTGCACATGCCTACTTTTCCATCACTATACTCTCATGCTTCTTCGCCAAGACATCAGATATGCTGGCAAGAATATAGGCACAAACTTTCTCATTAGCCCTGATCCATTTGTCATATGCATCCCGGACATTTCGGTTTGCATTGGCGCCAGGAATGGGAGTGTAGCACCCCACACATTTGTTTTTAGTAATAAGGTAATTTCAGTAACTTTATTATTTGAAATTTCAGTAATTGTTATTAGTTGGAGGACATTTTTGGAATTTTGGACTTCAAGTATAAGTGCGAGAGTTTAACTATTGGCATGAAAATTATTCAATTTTGAAATTCAATTTGAAAATTAATGGCAGAAATTAATTTTCTTTTGAAAAGGAAAGAAATTAAATAGTATAAAGTGAAATAAGGAAATGAATTAAATATAATTATACTATTTCCTTTTTAGTTATTATAATAATAATAATAATTATTATTATTATTATTCTTTTTTAAAAACCAAACAGTTCTCTTTCTTCCTCTCGCAAAAAGAAGGCCCCCACCCTCGTCTTTAACCAGTTTCCGCCGCCTCCCTCACTGTCCAAACTCCCATCGTGCATCGCGCTGCCGATTCTCCCTTCGGCCACCACAAACTGCGACTTGCGACTCCCCCATACCCTCTTCACCGATCTCGCCCTACAAACCCCCGCGCCGTTGGTCCGCTACCATAAATCTGTCCAACGGGCTGTTCGAGTTCCTGTCACGGGGCCACCATTCAACTCCAGTTTCTGCAGTCGACTCTTGGTTTTGAACAGATCTGGGATTTAGGTAAGGTCAATATTATGAGAAGGATTTCTTGAAGAATTTTGACACCCATTGATTATTGGATTAAATAATCATTTAATTCATGTTTTGAAGGTTCTAAGTCGTCGTTTGTTGGAATTAGAATCTGGTAGGAGGAGATTTTGGAGTCGAGATTTTTGGGAGTGGTTGTTGATCAAGTTCTTGGAGTAAGCTTTTGGGTATTTTGAATTTGAATCTGAGGTTTCACAATTATTGTTGGACTGAAATTTAATGGTTGTATGTGTATGTTAGGGTCGTTACTTCAAACCACTGTCATCGTTTGGTTGTTTGATTTTATCTGTGGGGCCAGGCTTTAGATGTATGCTTTAGATGTATGCTAGCATGATGAAGGTATGTTATGGCAGAATGTTAGCATGATAAATTGATAGTATGATCTGAATCAAAGTATATTCTGGTACAAGATCTGAATTATTTAAATATGCACATAGACATTTGAATGCTAGTATGAGATGGTATGTGCTTCCATATGATTGTATTTGATCTGATGATATTGAGGTATACATGTATATGTGGTAGAGCCATGATGTTGAGGTTTATATGTATGTTATCGATTCGTACGGTGATGATTTTGATGTTGAGACTGTGCGAATGTCCTTACTGATTAGTTAGATGCCCATTAGATTTTGTGTTTCCTTCGAGATTCACTAGTTTGTGTTTCCTTCGGGATTCACCAGTTTGTGTCTCCTTCGGGATTCATCAGAGGTAGTGGGCATACTTAACTACAGTAGGATAGAACTCAGTCTCCTCATTTCATGTGTATATGTGCCAGAGGTGGGTATCTAGAGGACATAGATGCCCAGCCTGACCCAATAGTGGGGTTACTTACTGAGTATTTTATATTCATTCTTTCTCATGTTGTTGTTTCAGGTAAGGGTAGAGATGCACCAGTGATGGACAAGCGGAATTCGTGATTGAGCCACTGGGACTAGTTTTTATGCTTCCGCATCATGAGATTTAGAGTTCTTTTCAATTTTTCTCTTAATGTTTAGTTTGACGTTCGAAACTTATTATTAAGAATTGTTTTTCATATCGATTTATTAACCTTTATGATTTATGGGTACCCTATTATTGTTTTTAATATTTGCATTTAATAAAGGACTTTTGAACTTCCCTTATCTATGTAGTATTTATTTCATCATAAAGGAGTGTCGTTTTAAGTTCCATGCATGCATGTATTTTAGTAACGGCCTAACTTAAGTCCTAGGGGGTCGGGTCATTACAGGGAGAACACTCCTCTGTTAAAACGAACCGTAGATCATCTATTACCAATATAGTATTAAGGTTTGATTTCCACATTGCATAATTATCTCCAATAAGTTTATCAGATGCCAATAATTGTACTAATGAACTCGTCATTCTGAAAAATATAAATAAATTTTATCAGTGAATTGCGTTTTAAACCAAATTAAGTTTTAGCAAAATAATTTAACAAAGATTATTTTTGCAATGATACTACAACGAGATATTCTTGACTAAATACTATTCCCAGAATAACCCATATTCTGATAGTCATTTAGCTATCATTTTTGGTTAGGAATTACTAACATTTTAGTAATTTTGTAAGTGTAACCCTTTATTTTCAGACCTTAAAAGTCGGCCCCAACGATGCTCCCAAATTGGAAAGTCAAAGTTGAAAACGACATTAGAAATCCTATCTATTTTTTGAGTTTGAGTTGTTCTAAATCCTATGTTCAAACCTTCCGAGGGGATAGCCGTCGTTAAACGACTAGCGGGATTGATTTAAAGATGACAAGCAGGCACAACATAGGAATCTCACGGTCCAAACCAACTAAAGAGACTGTAGGATACGTTGACACATATCCTTCACCCACTTACTATGAACTACACTTCCTCCATTCATTTTGACGAAGTGTTGCACGGATCTCACGGTGGGACTTTTCTGGTGATGTGAGAATTGAAATCAATATATCGTATATTTGATTTTCCATTAAACAACTTCCCCACATTCACCTTAATCTTGATTCACGCAAACACTTTCCGAATGGAGGTCACTCCTAGGGTGACACGACATGCCACATGAACCTCACGGTGTGAACATCTTACGACGTGAAAATTAAAATCAAAACATCACATTTGATTTTATGGTGAACAACTTCCCCTATTCACCATAATCTCGATTCATGTAAACACTTTCTGAATGGAGGTCACTCCCAAGGTGACGCGAAGTGAAACATGAATTTCGATCGTGAACTCTTAAGGACGTGAGAGCTAAAAATAATCATATCATATATGTTTATTAATCTCTATTTGAAGCATTCTAACATAAGAAAAGAGGAGATCCAATCCATTGTTTACAACCCAAAAGGAAAAAAAAAATAATGAAGAAATAACCTAATGATGCTACAAAGATAAAGAAATAAGAAAAAATTGAGGTCTCTCCTCGGCCTCCATCAATTTATGTATGAACAAGCTGTAAAAATTTGAAGAACTTATTTATAGAATATTAGGGAGCGTAGCCACACTAACTTTTTCTTATCGTAGCATAAGGCTATAGCATAGCAACCCTTTCTGCTACGCTCTTTCAATTCGTTAGGCGCACGCATCTTCCGTCAAAGTCCATAGCATTGCAACGCTACAGGACAACGTTGCAACGCTCCACGATATGCACACTATTGCCTTTTAGTGTAATGCTAGCATTGCGATGCTCTGGCTCATGGATGCTTTTGCCCTTCAGTGTAAACACTCGGTAGAGGGTTGCAATGCTCTTGCCACGGGCATTTTAGTCCTTTCATATCCATCAAGCTCCAAAGGCCCAATTTCACTTCCATTAACTCCAAAACAACCCCAAATGGCCTACAAACCACCAAAATATATGAAATGCTCGAATTCCTACCAGAATGGATATTTAATCATTTAAACATAACAAGCAATGAAAATTAAGGGCATAAATTAGCTTTGTTTTAGAGGTATCATAAAGCCAACAAATCATTCCACTAAAAGTGAAAACATCAGGACATAAATTGTCTACCATCTCATCCAAAAGTTTGTCAGCATACTCCCTATTATTGTGAGAACAAAATCCTCTGATCGAAATGTCATAAACAAATCAAGCCATATTTGTAACCAAGTTTTTCTGAAGTTTACGAAAAATATCTATGGAGAGATCCATCAATCCGCTCTTACCAATACCATAAATCAGAGACGAATAACTAGACGGGATGGTTTTAGTTGACAAAATTTCATGTCCTCAATTAGATTTAGACCATTATTATTTTCCCCTCTTTTGCAGAACCCATCAACCGAAATACTATAATAATATGCATCTGCTAGAATTCCATAACCTCTTATTTCGAGAAAAACCTTCAAAGCTTCCTCTAGCTTACCCTCTTGACAAAATTCATAAAGAATTATGTAATTTTGTGATAGCTAAATTCCTTTGAGACCCTTTCTAGAAAGATGATGTCAATTGATGTAAAAAGATTTCTAGAAGAGCAATAGGTGGAGAACAAAAGACTACCATTCTCAAGAAATCTTGCTGACTTTCATCCTAGGTCTTTATGATGAGGTTGTTGTGTTTGATCATGTTGAAAATCTTGTTGACTTCCATTCATTTGATGTCTATCCATAAATGTGTCTTATTGATGTGAATGATGTTACTCTACTCTGTTGCTTATTTGAAGTTTTGAAAATTAAAAAATCTATATAATTCTTTGGGTGGAGCTTGATGGATATTTGCCAGTGGAGAATGCTCATGAAGATGGATTAAAAATTTTGGACATTCTAGATTAATTCAAATGTGTTCTTTCTAGCTATTTCCTTTTTCATGTTGTTCATGTTACACATTCTTGTCCAGGCTGGAGGATGCTGCACATTGGTTGGTTCAAGTCCCAAAATTCTTACTCGTGTAAAAAATGTAACAAAACTTTGTTGTTTTCTTTTACCAAGTTGTTAGTATGAAAAATTATACCACTTTCTTTTTCCATTGTTTTGTATACCTATCTACCACCTACTGTGAGTTTCTAATTCCCATTTCAATATTTTTCTAAGGAGACGCTCTATTAGGTAGATTTATCGTTCCAATTCTTTCAGTTCACCATTTAAAGTTCGTTTAACTAATTGGAAATGATGTTAATGGTAGAGATTGAATATCATTAAAGAGATTTTAGGCGGGTCTTGCCGACGCTTGTGTAGTTTGGTGTTGGTAAAGACTCTCCCAACGACCTTATTCCAACTATCCTGATGCTCAATTTGGTGTTGGAAAAGGCTTTTCTAGCTATGGAGCTTATCTTGGATCGAGCTCATTTGTTCCAAGTTGGTCTCTTACATTTCTTTAGTCATGTTTCACCTTTTCTATGTTCTATTCCTTTTCTTGCTTTCTAAGGTACTTAATTTAGTTAGTATGTGATAACATGAAGGCCCCAAGTCACGAAATTTTATAAAAATAGGAAAGAAAATTTTTCCGGGAGTTTCCACTATTCAACAAAAACAATGTGATAGGACTCCAATTACGTTGCAATATCAAAAAAGAAAGAATGAAAGAGGAAAGGGGGAAGTCGGTGGTTGAATCGGTTAAGAATTATTGTCAAGGCTGTTGAGAGAAGTTGAGGCTTAAAAAAAAGGAAGAAACTGGAAGGGAGGGCAGTGAAGTCTGAATGTCAGAAGTGACGAAGGAGAGCTCTTGAGAGTGGGAGTTTGTAAGTCTCTGTCGCAGAGAAGTCATTGCAGTGTGCAGTTCATCGTCTACTTCTACTAGACGATCGTGTAGCAAAGCTCAGCGATCGTGTAGCATTTGGTAGGTGATTGTATAGCAATTGGTAGACGATCGTATAGAAACTAGTAAGTGATCGTGTAATAGTTTGTAAGCAATCGTGTAGGAGTTTGTGTGTGATCGTGGAGTATTTTTTGTAAGCGATCGTTTAGTAATACTGAGTGATCGTGTAGAACTTGTAAACGATCGTTTAGCGTTCGGTAAGCGATCGAGTAACAACTATAAGCGACCGTTTAATCTCGTTTGACTCTTATCGTTTAATAAAGAAGTCGTTCATCGTTTAATTGCTTTTTCGGACGATTGTACCAACTGGTTACGATAATAAAGATTTTCAACAATCCGTTTCCTAACAAAATATCAAGGTAAAAATAGTTGTTCTAATTTTCATTGAAGTTGATGAGGTTGAACTTTTCTTCAAACTAGAAATAATAAATTTTCAAAAAGGCAAGTATAGCCTTCCAAATTGTAGAAACTAAATGACTTTGTATGAGCATGTTTGTACTTTTTAAGCTTGTTAATTGCAGTGGTTTGTTCTGTTGTCAAAATTCTTAAGCTCCGAATGGAACTAATCTATTTGTCTAATAGATTACTATTTAATCTGCTAATATGATGCACGTTTGAAGCAATCTTGTGGATAGAGTGTCGTGTGTGAGATGTAATTTTTGTTGTCACGAATAGTAGATGTTATTTGCCAAATGGTTAACTCTTCACACGTCTTATTTTGATCGACAGCATTTTCTCGATTAGTTGCTTGATGTTCGCTTGTTTTTTAAGAATTAAAAAGTTAGTTAGATGGTTTAGATTTGTTTAATTGTTTTACTAGAAAAGACATGTTATTTTGTTGAATTGTAAGTTTCTATTAAGGTTTTCAAGATTCTAAAGCCTTCATTTATCTTAAATTATTGTAAAATTTAAGATTTGGGAGGAGGGGGGAGGGGAAGTTATAAGAGTGATTTACTTATTCTTTTGTGTTGCTAAATCATTAATCTGTTTACAAGAAAAAATCATGTTATGTAACCTTCCTCGCATTGGTTTAATTTGCAATCTATGTTTTTAGTTGAAGTTGATTTTTACTAGAACAATTTACAATCTATGTTTCTCTTAACTGAAGAAACTGCATGAATTTTGATTGACAGATTAGGAAATTTTTAATTTTGTTGTTGTGCTTTCAATATGGCATTCAATTGACAAATTTGAATGGAAGGTTATGTGAACTCTATTGAAACAAAATGTGATTGATTACTTCTGCTAACTTGTGTTGTAGAGTTTGGATTCTTGGTTTGAACATTCTTTCAGTTTTTCAAGTTTTAGAACATGACATAACAGAAGAAACAGTTACGAGCACGAAAATACACAAGTATTTTACTAAATTAATTAAATTATTTTGGTATAATACATTTAAAATAGCATTTTAAACCACCAATATACTTCTTTTCTTTACACTCTTTGTTAAGTCTACTATGGCTTCTATAGTGCAAGTAGAATGTAACTACTAACTTATGGGTCAAGAACTATGGAGTAAATGTTTTAATATGTAGTATGTAATATTTTTCCTATTGTTAATGAAATTGAATCCTTATGTAACTACTAACTTTGGGTCAAGAACTATGGAGTAATTATTAACTCAGTCGCATATTTCTTTTTGTAAATTGTTCTACGATATTTTGTGAAGGGTTGACCTTGATTTTCTTGTACTTAATAGTTCCTTATCTGACTCTTTGAGAATTGAAGTAGTTGAAAATTTTTTCTACGAACAATAGCTGGGACTATACTTTCATTACTTTAGAGATTATGACTTAATTTGTTTATCCAAGTGCCTCACAACTCTATTGATCTTATTCTTTATATTGCTACTCTAGCTTGATTTAAGTCAAAGTTGAGTGTGCCCATATGTTATTATCTTTACTAAGGTATGTTAGTTTCGAAATTCTAGTTTAGTGGTTTGAGATTATAGCATAATTATGTGTAGCTCTCAAAAAGAACTATTAATCCTAGCTTAATTCTGGCTCGTTATTGGATTTTATGTGTTTATTTTTCTATTTTATAGGTACCGAGCAATCAAGAGGTAGAATTGGTGATTTAATAAGGAACGGGGTTAATTTGAAACAATTTGAAGGTGATTTGAGCATATGGGCTTCAAAGGAGTCAAAAAAACCAAAATGCCCCTACTTTAGTGTCGCAACGCTCATGATTTGGTTTTTCCTTATGCTTGACCAACGTTGTAAGACAGAATGTCACGTTACAACGCTACCGATCAGCGTTGCAATGCTACGAGCTTTGACGGACAGAGAGCCTCGCGCACGCGCAAGTGAGCGTCAAGGGGCAGCGTTGTACTTCTTCGCCTGACGCTCCTGATCAATTGCTTCAGCATTGCAACACTAGTTCTAGCATTGCGACGCTGCCTCGATTTTCTATAAATATCTCCTTCAGTGTTAGGTCAAATTATGCTAACTTTTGGGGGCTGAATTGATGGAGGTCGAGGTTAAGCTTCAATCTTCTTCCTTTCTCTTCAAATTTTAGTATCTTTAGGTTAGTTTTTCTTTTTTCTTTTTGGGTTGTAATCGACGGATTGAATGTGTATCTCAAATTTATCTATGAATTAAGAGGTAACTCCTATCTAATTTTTTTAGCAAGAGCCCTATGTTTAATTTCTTGAAGGATTTCTAATTAATTTAATTGAATTGTTGTGAAGTCTTTGGGATGATTTGATTGAATCTTAATGCAATTTTTATAAATTGATCTATTGAAATTATTGTTTGCAAAATCGTCATAGCCTATGCATATATTGATTGATTTAGTTGTGCATATTAGGATAGCATGTGTAAAGTCTAGAATTTTTCTTACTAAATGCATGTATACCCTAATATAATCTTTTCCAAATAAATCATGCTATAAGATATTGCTTTTCTGGCTTGTAGCATGTCTCAACAATGGAATCATTTGGTAATGCAATTCAATTTTAACTTGTATGCCACTAAGAAGGAAGAGTTATAAATTGAATTAGGGCTAATTTGGTTTAATATCGAATTTGGCTAATTGGGCTATTAGATATTCTAATAGGTTGAGGGGTTGATAGATTTAGTATAATTAGTTGATGCCTAATAAAAGAAATTGGTAGGAAACTCTCTTTTTCTCTAGAAATTAGATAGATTTCTATTATAGATTATATTTACCCCTTTTGTTTTAATTTCACGCATTTATCTCTTCCACATCAAAATCCCCATTTAGTTAGAAAATTAACTTAACGAAACCGATCGCGCTTCTCTGTGGATCGACTCGGACTTACCACTATTACTACGTCTTTGTAGTGATAGGAATAATTCGGTATTTACAAATTTTTCTTTTGATCAAGTTTGTGGCTTATTAACGACGTAAGTTTTGGACCTATCATTATGCTTCACAATATTAATGGTAGTTTGGTTTATTAGTGTCGCTAGCTATAATTTTTGCAGTGACTTTGTTTGTGACTTTAATTTTTTTAAATGATTTTGGGAATAAATATGGTATGTTATAAGCCTAACTATAAAGTTCATTACTTAAATTAAATGGTTTGGATCAAAGCATGTGAATGAATTTGAACCTCATGTTTGTACTATTTGGCATTTCTAATTGTGCTGCTTTCTTCTTCTATATCTTTCCAAAGTCGAGAATATAAAGAATATGTACTATTATTTAGTTGTAGCGGTCAGTTGTCTTTTTGGTCAAGAATAACAATTTTGTATATTAACATCCATCATTCCCACTATGTTTTACATTTGAGTCTAACTATTGATTTTGACTTAGTTTTCATAATTAGAATGCTTAAAAAGTTTATAAATTGATTTGCTCTAACTCATTACAATAAATCATGTGTGAATTGCAGTGAAACAGTGGTAACTTTTATTTGGAGATGGCATTATCACCCTTTTTATTTTCAAGTTACTAAGGTCATGTTTCGTTATTATTACATGAAGCTTATTTCATTTTGTAATTTGTTTTTCCTTTCAGTGGAGTTACCATTTTATGGGATTTTTTTTCTTGAGTTTTTTATTATAAGAAGGTTGTTTGATTTGTGCATTTCATTGGAATAGTTGCACAAAAACTTATGATCATTCTTTGGTTTTCAATTATCTCAAGGATTGAATCCATCCATACTGTTTTTTTATGAACATAAATTACGTTCTATTTGGATAATATATATATATATATATATATCTTCTAAAATTTAAATTGGCAAATGGTTCTAATTACAGTATCTCTTTGTATACTCACCATACACGCTCATTGTTACAGTCTGCTTGTTTCTCTCGAGGCATTTCTTCTTATTATAGCTTAATAAACTTTCTCATCCAATTCTATTTCTCTAAAAACGGGCTCTCTAATTATGAAGCTTCTGAGAAATAGACTTATGTATATTATTTAATCATCTATTACTTGGTTTGATCGTATGAATTTTTTGGTAGACTTGTTCATAAAGAAGGTTATTTCAATAGATGATGGTAAGATACTATAATGTCCACTAAAAAATTACATTCCAGTAACTAGTCAATGTGAATGTAAAGTACACATTTGTTATCAATAGGTTGTATAACAAACAATTTTTCTTGCCATTTCAAAGTATCATTTACCCACTTTTTAGAAACTCGTTAAGTGGCTTTGATGGTATGTTCGAAATGTCACCTAGTCACATTTTAAAACCTAGTTAAAATGATACTTCGATACTTTCTAGAAATATTTGAGAGTAAAGATGACAGTTAGACACTTATCTGATTGTTTTGAGAGTCAAAATGCTCTTTAAAGTACATACTCTTTCTTTTCTTTTCTTTATTATGATTTGTGCTGTGTTATTTTCTTCTTAAATTACTTGTACATAGAGCTCGTAAGAAAAATCTTAGTTGCCAGTTAATTTTTTTATGCTATTATTATTTGTATTTAATAACTATTTTGGATGATCAATGCATGAGTAGTTAACTTACAAACTATAGCATATTGGGATGATATAGAAATATTATGTTGAGCTGATTTGTACTTGATTTTGGGTTTATTTTCTTTTCATTATTTTCTTTCAATACTGTAGTGGATCTATCTCTTTGTGAGACTGAGATGTTTATCTTTGTATTTTTTGCTTTTAATGATTTGTACAAGATGATTTTATGGTTATTGTCTTCTTTTTTAATCAAATAGGAGAGCAAGGCTTAATGATTTTCTATTCTTTGTTGTTTACGTTGTTTTTCATAGTCAATGTGTTTGAGCCAAATATCAAGTACTAATAGAAGCATTTGTCTTCACATCCTTGAATAGCAATGGGGCCTTGCACTTACGATTTTGAAGGTTGTGTTTTGACCTATATGTGATTAATGTTTGATTCGAAATGATTATTTGCAAATCTAAGCCAACTTTTTGGAAATATATATGTACTCATTTTGTTTGGAATATGAATGTACAAACTGCTTTGTTTGAAAGTACTATGTGTTAGAACACACTATTGATTATATTAGCTTTTCATGTTAATATGATGTTTTATTTGTATCTGCTAGAAATTTGAAGTTTTTGTTTATTTTTATTCTGTAAATGTAGATAAAATGAGATTACATTTTTTGGAGAGTAAACATAATATGGGCTAAAGACATAACTTTTGGAATTTTATTTTGATGTTAATGTTTTAAATACAATATAAATTAATTGAAGTTTATTTAGAATGTTATTTAAAACAATTTGCTAACAATATAAAATGCTATAAAAGTCGTTACATATTATTCTAAAGTGATAAAAATGTGTCAAATATCATTAAAATATTAGACTAACAATATCTACTACGACAGCGTGTTTAAAAATACTATGAAATGTCTTTTATAGCATGTTTATTTTGCAATAAAAAACGTTATGAAAGAAAAATTATAGCATTTTTTTTATCAACGCTATAAACATTTCCATAGCATTAAAAATTATGCAATTGAAAACAGATATTTTATAGCACTTTTATAGCGTCAAAAAATGATATGAAAAGTCAGAGACTTTCAGTAATATCGCATATGACAGCGTCCCAAAAAATGCTATCAAAAGACTACGATAACATTTTTCTGATACTATCGTATGTGATATTTTTTGTAGTTCTATCATGTATCACTATAATTGAGAATTTAAGGAATTCACCTTTATTTCTTTCTGCACCCTCGACAGCTTTTGTGGATATTTTCTACTGGTAAAATTTTCTAATATTTGCAATTAGTTTTACGTTTGGTTATATTTGCAATATTTTAGTCTCATTTTGCTGTATATATGCAAGGAACCTGTTATGAAAGTAAAATTCTTTTAATTCTTGGCAAATGAAATGATGTAACTTTTGTACAATTGCAAATTTTGTGCATGTGAAAGATTGGTTATATGATTTAGTTTTAAACAAACGAACATAAACTTGTAATTGATAGCTCCTAAAATAAGCTATTTTTTTTTTGCATCAATCAAGAAAACTCTTAGGATTTCATGGTTAAATATTATTTATTGCAGACAATCGAGCACAAGTCATTGGGACATCTATTAGATAACATGATGGTTTCATCTCAAAACCAATTAACATTGAGAAGAGTAACATATTTATCTTATAAAGAGTGTGAGATCCATTGATTTTTCTAATTTGAGATCCTCAATCTCTCCTATTTGTAAAGTTAGAAAGAAAAAAAAAAAAAAAAGAATTGTAACTCAAAGAAAATATAAGATCCAAACTATACACTTATTCATTAAAATATATTCGCTCATCTATAATTCCACTCACTTTTCTCCTCTCTTAAGTGACATATTTTATATTCTTTGATAGTATCTACCACCCTAGAAATATGATTCTATATAAGTTTGATGTCCAAAATGAATAGTTCAATTGACATGATGTTTGTATTATCAACTTTAAAGTTAGAAGTCCAATTCTCCCTCTCACCATATTGTAAAAAAAATAAAAGTTAATTTTGAATTTTATATTTACTAATGGTGTTTATACATTTAATCCATAGGGATTAAATTGGACAACATGATAATACTAGAAACTAAACCAAAATAATTATACAAAATGCATGAATCATTATATTAATTATGCAAAGTTGTTATTCTAAATATTAATATAATGATAGAGACGTAATATTGTCAACCTTACAATTGCTTCCATAGCATAGTGGTAGTGTGTTCGTTTCGTAAGTGAAAGGTCGCGAGTTCGATTCTCGCTGGGAGCTTGTCTTTTATCTCGAATTGAAAAGTATGACAAAAGTTATTTGATTTTCGGTCATAATTTTAAATTTGTCCAATAAAAACTGAATTATTATTTGAAAGATTTTAGGTACTTATTAAAACTTTTATTTTACCAAAATAACCTTAAATGAAATAAACCACATTTAATATAATATTTGCTTATTTAAAACCATTTTTAATTCACCCACATTCAATATAATATTTGATATCTAATCGGTGCCAAGTTGGATGAGTGATGGGTTCAACGTTGTCAATCTAATAATATTTATATTGACCTAACATATAGTATTAGTAGCAAGAATGAGTCGAATGGAATTTATAGTAAAATCTCCTTAGGTTAAATTTATCTTTGGAAAGTAATAAAAGACGAGGAGTTTTGGTTTTGGTTTTGGTCCGACATGAAAACTAAAATGCATGAATTTAAAATATTGAAAGTAAGATAGACTTAGAAAGAGATAGAACATAGCACAAAATTACCTTTGCTGACTAAAAGACTGTTGGACTATTTATGGATTAATTCATAGATTTGTAATGTTAATTGGTTATTTGATTATCTAATTATCAAGCCTAATCAGCTCATGTCATATAGACTCCATTAATAGAAAATCAATGCATATGTCAATTCTTAAATTAACTAAATAGTTGTCATGCATATCCTTCTATTCATTTAATCACATTATGTTTTTGGATTTGTTAAAGAGACAAGATTAAACTAGTCTTGTATAACCTAACACTTTTTTATTCTTTAGATTTCATTATCTTTCGTTATGTTTAGTTAAGGTAAGTATGGTAGCTTAGGGGTAGGAGATACCCATTTACATTGATTGTGAGAATTTACTCTTAATTCTCTGATTCTTTGTTGAATGTTTGTGTTTCTTGTTTTAATTGAACTTCTATGCTTAGTTATATGTTCGTCTTGACCATCCATTCATATTAATTTTGTTAAGCTAATGATTAAATTGTATTCAGTGATAGTCAACTATAAGTTCAAACAAGAATGGGTCGAATAAGTACGAGAACTTCTATGTGCCTTGATAGGGTATGGGTCACGTCGAGCAATCGACATTAAAATTTTGTCCTTCCTGGAGGGAGGCAGGTGAAAATTTTTATTGCTTTCATTATTGCATTCTAGTTTAGCTTTTTCTTTTTCTTTTATAGGTAACCCTAGTAAAGTAGAGTATCATATGAAGTGGCGAGCCCTCTTACCACACCTCAAAGACCAAAGCACAAAATCGTTACCAGTGGAGCTTTTCTGTTTACTTGAGCACTTGAGTTTGAACTTTATACTTGAGTTGATTATAGGATGATTCTGCTACATGTATTGTGATGATGATGTTCTGTGATTAGCTTTAGATAACATGTATTCACATCTTTTAGGATTCATCAGCATGCATGCATGAATTTTAGGCCAAATTTAAATTTTTTCTTGATTTACTTGCATTTTTTAGCACATAATCGTCTATATATGGTTTTGAAGGCTTAGGATTGAGTTATTTGACCTATACGTTTTTTGTTAATCCTAAAGGCTCCACCAAGAATCATCCTTTTGCTTGATAGTTTGTAATATGAGACTTAGGGAAAAAAAAAAAAAAGAAATATTTACCTGCTAAAAAAAAGAAGAAGAGAAAGAATCAATTAATGAAAACAAAAATGAAAAAAACTATAAACTTGTAATGTGTATGTATGACTAGGTTGAGATATGCATGACTATGGTGGGATTTATGTTCTAAATTTTCTAGTCTATAAATTTGTAAAGAATTTTTTTTGTATAAATAAAAATCTTATTTATTCTTTCATAAATAAGTGTTATTTATTTCTTCATATAACTTAAATCCAATAAACTAAGATCCAGGTTATTTCATGTAACTTGAACAGTATGTAGTTGACATACAAGTGGATCAGGTTCAAGTAATAACCTAAATGGTCTATACTATGTGGATTAGGTTGGGTATCTTATTTTGGTAACACTATGGATACGACCCACTTTTTAAATGACACAAAAGTTATAAGTGTTACAAATGATTTGATTAATATGGAGACATGTGAGTGAGGTATTTGTGCAATGAGATTGTATAAGATCAGACTGTGAAATATATAATCTCTCACTATAACACCGTTAACTGGAGAGATTAATATTTTATATGATAACCATGTAACTTAATTTGAATCCTGAGTGATTTATGAACTCTTGGTCATGAAAGTTGTCCTTTGATTTGTATGAGTGAGAGTGGTCTTAGTTGCCGACTCAATAAGTCTACCATCTTAGGGATGATACCGAGTGGGGAGCTAGGAAAATAACCTCACAAGATGAAATTCAGTCCTACCCACCTTTAGGGTAAGTAGATAGGTTGCTCCATTAAGTGCTAACTCCATGAATTGAACAATGAGGTCTTGCCCTCTCACTAGCCCGAGAGGGACTTTGTTTATGGCAGGACCATAAATAAATTATTCATTATAAGATCAGTGGTACTTAAGGAGTAAGATGTAACTATAGGAGTAAAACGGTAATTTGACTTAGTTGTAGTTATGAACAACTTGTAAAGGATTGACCTACATAAAATGGTTAATTCAATGGATACATAAATGTACTATTGTTTTTAGGAGTGCAACTTGAAGTGATTTGGAATTCCCACACAACGGAAGCAAACGAACGCTCGTGTCTTTGAAATTCATTTTATTGAACTTAAGAAAAAGAACAAACAAAGACTACGGGACAAACATTCACCCTTAACATGCTTCTACAAAAATAGAGTGGAAAAGGGAAGAAATTATATTAACCCTTGAAGATCTAATCTTCTCGCTTCCTTTCTCCAGTGAGATCATGATCAATGAAAACTTCTCTGCTTCTCCCGAACTCAGCAACACAGCAACACAACTTTGCTTCCCGAACACCACCACAAAGAGTCTTCCTTGTTATCCTCAAGGAGAGAATCATAGGAGAGGAATTGGCTTCCTTGTTAATTTTGGTGAGGGAACTTTGTGTTTTTTTGAGAGAATTTTTCAAAAGATTCAATTGAAGAAGATGAGAACAAGAAGATGATCCTCAAGATGCAACCTTTGTGTTTAAAAAAACAAAACGTTCTTTTCAAATAAACAACAATGTTGGTTATTAATATGTGAGAGAGGAGAGTTATTAATTTTGAATTCAAAATTCAAAACTAAATTATGTTAAACCAATTTAATATAATTAAATCCAAACTATATGTTATATTACATATAACGTATAACCTATAGTTTATTATATCGCATGTAATATAACCTATAGTTTATTTCTTCTCATATAACCTATAGTATCAATATGAATCATATCCATTTTAATTTTAACCTATAGTTTCTATATGAATTGTATTCATATAGTTTAATATTTGAATCATATTCAAATGGTCTCTCATCCAACTAGTTTTCATATGAATTGTAATCATATTAATTTTGACCTATAGTTTTTGTATGAACCACATATAATTAATATTACCATTTAATTAATTTGAACAATTCAAATTAAATCAAAATTTGTTTGATTCTCTTTAATTCTTATTGAGCTAACAAGAGGATCTTATGGACGTACAAATTGAAACCAATGATACGAGCATAATTGATTAAACTCTTTAACCAAATTAATCAACATTCATTCACCGTCGGTTGCTCCTCTAAAGACGAATAGTTGCACTCTTCACATTGTATATATATTTATGTGTCCATTAGATATAACCAATCAACAGCGCATTGAACCTTCACAAATTGTTTGTAAGTACAGTCGGGTCAAAATTATCATTTTACCTATGTAGTTACATCTAACTCCTTAAGTACCACTGATCCCGCTAATAAACAATTAGTCATAGTCTCACTATAACTAGACCCCCCTTTGGCAAGTGAAAGGGTGAGGGCCCTCATTGTTCAAGACCCAAAATCAGCCCTTAAGGAAATAATTCATCTACATACCTTAACAAAGGGAAGGAGTGAATTCCATCTTGTGCAGTTGAGTTTCCAGCTCCCTACTCAGACGAATCCCCAAAATGGCAGGCATATTGAGTTAGAAATCTGGCCACTCTCACCCATGCAAATTAAAAGGACTCACTTTCATAAGTAGGAGTTCATAACTCACTCAAGATTAAGGTCAAGTCACCTATGGTAATCCTAGTGAAATGTAAGTCTCTTCTAGTAATGGTGTTAAAAAGAGAGACTAATCATTTCATGGTACGGTCTTATAGAAACTGTTTGTATAGGATACCTTTGCTCACATGTCTCCACATGAATGATCAAGATCATATCATTATAATACTTTACAACAATTGTAACAATTACAAAATGGGTCATTTTCGTAGTGTCACCATGATAAAGTGCCTAGTCTTATCCATCTACTATAGGCCATTGAAGTTATTACTTAAAGATAATCCACCCGTATATCTCCATATACATGTTTAAGTTACATAAAATAACCTAGAATCTTAGTTTATTGGATTGTGTTAATGTATATAAAATAACAATTATTATCTTAATAATAATTTGTCTACACAAGTTTACAAACTAAGAGAATATAAGAGATTTAGGACATCAATCTCAACACAGCTTTGGGTCTTTAGTGGAGTGTCTCATAGTTAATAAATATTGATTTATTTAATTAAAGAGTTTAATTAATTAATCTTGTATCATTAGAGCTGATAACTATAGGTCCATTAGGTCTCTCTACTAACTTATAACGAGATTAAACAAGGATTTAAATGTTGAAAAAATATTCAAATTGTAGTTTAAGGGAATTTATTGTATATGATGCAATTAATATAATGTATATAGATACATTATTATATAAAATTTTAATTGGAATGAGATTCATATTTAAACATTATAATTTGAAGGTATTAATATTTGAATAAGATTCAAACATTAATTAATATGAATTGGATTCATATTCAAACTATAAGTGATGAGAGTATATGTATATTGGAATATGATATACATTTATATATTGGATTAATAAAATTTTAATATATGGCTTAATTAAATTTGATTGGACTCAATATATATTATCTTTGTTAATTTAATAATTCCCCTACAATTGTAGTGGAATGGGCAGTTAAGATGAGAAGAGTTACAACTCCCCCCTCGTTTTTTCTTTAAATAAAAGGAAATGAAATATGTAGTTTCACTGGGAGAGTTGTCCACGCTTTTTTGTGAAAAACACAGAAAGAAAAATCAATCTCTCTCTCAATTACTCTCATAAAAATTCAATAAAGAAATGTCTGTTCTCCATGCGTCATTGGTCATGTGTTGATCTAAGGGATATGCAAAATGCGTTTAACAACCTATGCGATGACCATGCGTTCCGTTCCTGCCACAAGTTTTCTTGCTCTCTCGCCAAGTATAACGAGATCCTAAGTTTCTCGGTGATCTGAGGTCGAACTCAGGGACTTGTAGCTAAATTTTATGAAGTAAAGTGTTTACGGCGAAGAATAAAAGAATATTGAAGGTTATGGGATATGCGCCACTCCTACTCCTAACTAACAGATTAAGCAGTCGAAGTATGACTATGAGAGATAGAGACACAGAAACTATTAATAAAATGCATGGGAAATAGATAAATGGCGAGGATGACTTCACCGCAACTCTTAGCTTGATCGCAAGGGTAACCCCAGCCAGCGCAAGCTATGCAATTATGCTACACACACTTGACAAAGACGCATGCGATGTATATGTGATAGTGTCGAGAGGACTTATGTCTAAGTCTCTATTCTTGCTCACATGCTCCCACACATAAACAAGATGACCGCAGACCACCATATCCTACCTATAGGGTGCATACACTGTGAGATAGCAAACAGAGCTTATCTCTAAGCCTCTATTTTCGCCTATGCGATCCAATCTGACTCTCTCAAGTCTAGATTTGGTCTTTAGACTGCTCTCTCAAGTATGCCTAAATGATGAATGATGCGCTCATAAGAAAAGGTAATCACATAAACAAGGTTGACGTAAGATTATTCCTATCTCTAGGAACATTGCTTATTTTGCTTAACGCATTCCACCACTTACCCTCCCGGGCAGTTAGATACCGCTGATCAGCTCACTGACAAGCATTGCTACAGCATCACACTAAGCAAATAGGATTTTCTCACAACATTCGCGCAATGCACACCTCTCGGTAGTTTGCTACTTGCTTCATATGTCTACACTGCAAGATTGAGTATGCAATACTCTTAGCAATCTTACTTAGTCTTTGCAGTGAAAGTAAAGGATGAGGAGAAAAAGAAGATGGAATCGAAGGAAATAGGGAAATGCATTGATCACAAAATGTATTAACCTCTTAAGCCACAATGTAATACAATACAGAGATAGAAGAGATATGGAGAGCCAGATGGGCAATGTCTTGCATCTATCAGATGTGTGTCAAGGCTGTCGGTGGTGCCATGGATAGGCGATGGAGCAGTCTCTCTCAAGATTTATCTCCGATGGTGCTCCAGTCGTCACTCGGAAGGGTAGGAGGAATGAAGAACTCTCAAGAATATCCTCTCACACTTTTGTAGGAAGAAGCTTAGATATCGTGCTCCAAGGCTTCTATTTATAGAGTTTTATTACCGATAGCATTAATGGTCCTTCTCTGAAATTCTGCAGCTAACTGGGTGATGGACCTACTATGAATCTCTGCTGCTAACGGCGTGGTAGGTGAAATTTCGACATCACCTTTTGATACTCCCAAGGTATGCGTTCATGTTTGGTTTCTGAAATATAATCGCATTCCACCACCCTTGCAGTCATCCCTCTATTATGGTTATACTCTGTAGCCGCAACCTCTATGCAATGGAGGCATGCGGTTAATGGCTGCAACATCCATGCGTCGAGCGTATGCGATCGTATATGCAACACCTCTACGATGGCGAGATTCACCGCATACGGTCGATTCCTGCGTTAGCTACAAAAATAGACAATTGGACGCAAAGTAACGCATAATAGTGGGCAGTTAGCTACCGCTGATCAGCTCACAGACAAGCATTGCTACAGCATCATACTAAGCAAATAGGATTTTCTCACAACACTTGTGCAACGCACACCTCTCGGTGGTTTGCTACTTGCTTCATATGTCTACGCCGCAAGATTGAGTATGCGATCCTCTTAGCAACCTTACTTAGTCTTTGCAGTGAAAGTAAATGATGAGGAGAAAAATAACATGGAATCGAAGGAAATAGGGAAATGCATTGATCACAAAATGTATTAACCTCTTAAGCCACAATGTAATACAATACAGAGATAGAAGTGATATGGAGGGCCAGATGGGCAATGTCTTACGTCCATCAGATGTGTGTCAAGGCTGCCGGTGGTGCCATGGATGGGCGGTGGAGTAGTCTCTCCCAAGATCTATCTCCGGCGGAGCTCCGGTCGTCACTCGGAAGGGTAGGAGGAATGAAGAACTCTCAAGAATATCCTCTCATGCTTTTGTCTGAATCACAAGGATCTGCCCGAAGGCAGAAGCTCAGATATCTGAAGTTGTGCTCCAAGGCTTCTATTTATAGAGTTCGATTACCGATAGCATTAATGGTCCTTCTCTGAAATTCTGCAGCTAACTACATGATGAACCTGCTCTGAATCTCTGCTACTAGCGACGTGGTAGGTGAAATGTCAACATCACCTTTTGATACTCCCAAGGTATGCGTTCATGCTTGGTTTCCAAAGTATCATCACATTCCACCACCCTTGCGGTCATCCCTCTATTATGGTTATACTCTGTAGCTGCAACCTCTATGTGATGGACGCATGCGGTTAATGGCCACAACATCCATGAGTCGAGCATATGCGATCACGTATGTGACGCCTCTGTGATGGCGAGATTCACCGCATGCAATCGATTCCTATGTTAGCTACAAAAATAGACAATTGGATGCAAAGTAACGATAATAGTGGGTTAGCCAAGATTCTTTATGCTGATCGATGTAAGCTCATTTTCTCATAAATTCTTAGTACAATCATCGCAAATTCTACTTAACAGCTTTCATAATTATGAATAAAAGGCCTACAATAACTTGCATTTTTGCCCATCATCACACCCCCAAACTTAGAATCATGCTTGTCTTCAAGCATGCCTTATACTCAAGAAATTCATAATTCACCCTCTGGCTTTCCTTTGCGATGACCAGGCTCTCAGAATATAATTTACTCATATCTCTAACCATGGCAACAATGCTTTCCTCAACTCGGCTACTTCTTGAAAGAGAAATTTTCTAAGCTTAAATTTGGCAAGCCTCTGCTAAAAAACTTTTTACTCATGCTCTGCAACTTTGCTTTTAGCTTTCAACAATGTGTTCATTCAAAACAATTTAAGTTCTGCGATTTATTATTAGCATGTGGCGTTGAACCTGGTTACGCTTTTCATTTTAGCTTGCCCCCACGAGTGTCATGCAGACAGCCAACCTCGGTTGTGTGCCATATGCAACTCAACACTTGCCTTGACTTAATTTGGGCTTGCGCCAGACAGAGGAGTTGCTCTTATGGGTCGATCATGACCACTTACTTTCATTTTGGCTTACCTGCATGGGTGTCATGTGAAGTATCTAACTATGAGTAAGTGTCTTTCACAACTTAACTCTTATCAGCTTGAGTTTCCTCTTTGCGCTGACAGTGAAGTTTTTATTCCCAAACATTTTTTTTATTATTATATTTTTTTTATAGCATCGCAATGTGATAAATGCATTTTTTTGGGACCACTGCTAGAGATCAACAGCATTCTCGCCGAAAAGCTAAAGTTAAACTTATCAGGAAGGCGACAACAAATGTTTGAGTAGAGGTTTATACATAACAAAACTTAGACTGTCATTCTTTGAGGAGGTTATTAAAAGTGATGTGAACCTTGCGATGTTTAGTTAGCAGATGTAGTGAATTATAAATACCATCATGGATGCCAATATATCAATGCAAAGGTAGGTAAGGGGGTAAAAGAGAATTTCAAAAAGATAATGCATGCAAGATAACAAGTAAAAAACCTTTGAGTAGAATAACACTTGCGACCATGCTTTAGAATTCATGCGGTCAAAGCCATGCATTGAATGATGGGGAGGATTCTTCCATTGTAACTGTGCATCGAGGAGCATTATTGTTGCACCTATAAGGAGCGAATGCACCACATCCAAGAAAGCAGCTGCATATCCAAAACAACAATAATTAAAATACACTAAGCTAAGAAAGAAAGGTAAAGATAGAGTAGAAGACGTCTCTGGAAAAATGGGAGTGAGGTCATCGCAAGGAGTCTTCCATGCAGGAGATTGATCTCAACTGCTTGGGTTAAGAAGCTTATCCTGACCATTGGAACTTCCGGCAATTGTTGGACGCATGTTGGTCATCACACACTTATAACTACCTTCAGCTCATGCAATTGATGGCCTTTTTATCTCGGGTAAATACTGGCTTTCGGCGCATCGCCTACACTTCAAATATTGTTTGCAACTTGGTCGCACAAGTTACAATACTCCCAAGGTAAAAAGGGTGCCTACAAAACACAAAACTCAACAAACTAGTAGCTGCCAAGTCCCCGGCAACGATGCCAAAAACTTGATGGTATGGGAAAATGGAGGTAAATAAATATGCATTCATTGTTGGTTCTCCATGCGTTGCTGGTCATGCGTTCATCTAGGATATATGCAAAATGCGTTTAATAACCTATGTGATGACCATGCGTTTCGTTCCTGCCACAAGTTTTCTTGCTCTCTCGCCAAGTATAACGAGATCGTAAGTTTTTCGGGTGATATGAGGTCGAACTCAGGGACTTGTAGCTAAATGTTATGAAGTAAAGTGTTTACGATGAAGAATAAAAGAATATTGAAGGTTATGGGCTATGCGCCACTCCTACTCTTAACTAACAGATTAAGCAGTGGAAATATGACTATAAGAGATAGAGACACGAAAACTATCAACGCATAATAAAATGCATGGAAAAATAGATAAAATGGCGAGGATGACTTCACCGCAACACTTAGCTTAATCACAAATGTAACGCCAGCCAATGCAAGCTATATGATTATGCTACACACACTTGACAAAAATGCATGCGATGTATATGTGATAGTGTCGAGAGGCCTGCCCTCTTCCTGCTGCGAGGGCGTTGCACGAAATCAAACCGCTCCCCTGTCTAAGTTTCTATTGTTGCTCACATGCTCCCACACATAAACAAGATGACCGCATACCACCATATCGTACCTATAGGGTGCATACGCTGTGAGATAGCAAACAGAGTTTATATCTCTAAGCCTCTATTCTTGCCTATGCGATCCAATCTGACTCTCTCAAGCCTAGATTTAGTCTTTAGACTACTCTCTCAAGTATGTCTAAATGATGAATGATGCACTCATAAGACAAGGTAATCACATAAACATGGTTGACGTAAGATTATTCCTATCTCTAGGAACATTGCTTATTTTCCTTAATGCGTTCCACCATTTACCCTCCCGGGCAGTTAGCTACCGCTGACCAGCTCACAGACAAGCATTGCTACAATATCACACTAAGCAAATAGGATTTTTTCACAACACTCGGGCAATGCACACCTCTCGGTGGTTTGTTACTTGCTTCACATGTCTACGCCGCAAGATTGAGTATGCGATTCTCTTAGCAATCTTACTTAGTCTTTGTAGTAAAAGTAAAGGATGAGGAGAAAAAGAAGATGGAATCGAAGGAAATAGGGAAATGCATTGATCACAAAATGTATTAATCTCTTAAGCCACAATGTAATACAATACAGAGATATAAGAGATATGGTGGGCCAGATGGGCAATATCTTGCGTCAATCAGATGTATGTCAAGGCTGCCAGTGGTGCCATGGATGGCCAGTGGAGTAGTCTCTCTCAAGATCTATCTCTGGCAGAGCTTCGATCGTCACTCGAAAGGGTAGGAGGAATGAAGAACTCTCAAGAATATCCTCTTGTGCTTTTGTCTGGATCACAAGGATCTGCCCGACGGTAGAAGCTCAGATATCTAAAGTTGTGCTCCAAGGCTTCTATTTATAGAGTTTGATCGCCAACAGCAGTAATGGTCCTTCTCTGAAATTCTGCAACTAACGGCGTGATGAACCTTCTCTGAATCTCTACTACTAACGGCGTGGTAGGTGAAATGTCAACATTAGCTTTTGATACTCCCAAGGTATGTGTTCATGCTTGTTTTCTGAAGTATCATCGCATTCCACCACCCTTGTGGTCATCCCTCTATTATGGTTATACTCTGTAGCTGCAACCTCTATGTGATGGACGCATGCGATTAATGGCCGTAACATCCATGTGTCGAGCGTATGAGACGCCTCTGCGATGGTGAGATTCACCACATGTGATCGATTCCTGCATTAGCTACAAAAATAGACAATTGGACACAAAGTAATGCATAATAGTGGGTTAGCCGAGATTCTTAATGCTGATTGATGTAAACTCATTTTCTCTTAAATTCTTTGTATAATCATCGCAAATTCTACTTAACAGTCCTCATAATTCTAAATAAAAGGCCTACAATAACTTGGATTTCTGCCCATCATCATTCACCTTGAAGATTTTTGTATTTTTCAGGGAACATGAAAGATTTTCGATCTTCTTAAGTTTATGCTTCTTTGGGTTTTTGAAAGAACTTCCCAAGCTCTTGCTCTTCTTTGGAGATGTTAGAGCTTTGGGCTCAATCCCTTTTACTTGCACATTGAAAATGAAGCAAAGATTAGAAGCTTTGTTTTTGTATTTGATATTACAGTTGAATTTTGAATTTGAATTATCAGTTAAAGGTTTTTCATTTATACAAATTTTGTTTTGCAAATTTGAATCTACTTTTAATATATTTACATTTTGGCAAAATTTGTTGTTGAAAGAATTATCATTATCATCTTTTGAAGAAGATTCATTCTTTTCAAAAAATTGAAGTGAAGAATTAGAAACATATTTTTTATTTGAATTATCATGGTCATAAAAGTGAAGAGATGCATGAGAAGAATTATGAGTAGTCAAATCAAAACCATAGTGTCAATAGAAGGGGCTGCCAAACAATTAGAACTTTTATATAACATGGAATCAACAATGTGATCAATTTCATCATATGTGTCTATGGAGCAAAGATAATAATACTCCTCTGGAAATTTCATGGGTATATATTGAAAGATTTCACCTCTCCATCAAATTCTACCGATAAAGACCCCTTATCTACATCAATTCTAGTGCTTCCAATTTTTATGAAGGGTCTACCAAGTAAAATATTAGAAGAAGAAGTAGAGTATGGTTCATCCATTGTCAAAATGTAAAAATCAACTGTAAAAATTAATTCTCCAACTCTCAACAAAACATCCTCTACTATGTGATAGGTCTTGTAAAAGACTATCGTTTCTATATTAAAACCCTAAATTTTATCATATTTGTTTGCTTAAAATGTCTATTTGTAGGTAAATTCCAATCCTGACTCAAACGAAGTTATTTCGAAAGAATTGAAGCTAATTCAAGCCACATGACACCAAAAAACCACTTGACAAGAAGATCAAGGACAAATTACCACTTTGCTCCTCAAGGGGAACAATTCAAAATACTTCAGCAATGCTTGTAGCGTCACTGTGCTCCTTACAACACTGAGCCTAACGCTAGCTCGACGCTAGAAGATAGACTGCACCTATTTTCTGCAAATACAGACAGCGTCGCAATGCTTCACCCAGGATCACAATGCTATGGAGATTGACGGAATCGTCTACATGCACACGGGCGCCTTGTTCAATCGAGTGTCAGCGCAACATTGCAATGTTAGCCCAACGCTTCTTGGTTTTTTTTTTTTTTTTATGATTTAGCATTGCAACACTAGCCTTGGCGTCGTAACGCTACATCTGTAGATATAAGTACAATTGTTTCATTTTCAGAAAAAAAATAGGAGGGGAACTTCAATTTTTAGAGAGAGAATTTGAAATTACAGAGCTATTCTTGTAAATTTCGGAGAGATTCTGTCAAGTTGTATTCAATTATTGTACCAATTATGCAACTATCAATTGATTTCTTGAAGAATTTCACTATCTATGAGTAGGTAATTCTTTTTCTTGGGGAATTATGCAGATTGACACTTTCTTGAGACTTTTCTTTGAATTTCTTTCATGTAGTTACTTTCTTTTGAATGTTCTTGTTAAGATTTCAAATAAAATTGATTAAGAATGAATTGACAACTCAAGATTAATCAATTTTTGTATGTGTTAGGTTTTTAAAGGATGTATATTTTTCATGTTAATTCCCCCAGAATTGTGTTGATTATTTGCTTTAATTGTTAATTTTGTAGGATTAAACGATCCCTGAAGTATTTTGGAGTCATTACAAGAAAATTGTGCTAAAAAGAAAAAAACTTACAAGAAAAATTAACAAATTGAAGAGAATCGAGTAACATCCAGGAGAGCATCGAGTAAAGCTGTTGGATCATCGACTGATAGCTTGTAGAAATACTAGTTATTATGCTTTTTTATTTAGATTATGGGGCAAAAAGAAGGAAAAATTGCGTCAATAGTATAGAAATTGGCTTAGAAATACGAAAATTGTTAACTGTCATGAACACACCCACTAACCCCATTGCGATGGCGAAATGGAATGTCAAAGTCTTTGCTTTGCAGGAAATAGGTCACTGCATGCTTTAATTGCTTGAGGACAAAAATGATCAACAGCAATTGATCAAGAACAGAAAAAGATCAATGCAATTGCAGCACATGTGACGATCGATCATGGATTCAAGCATTTACACCACATGTGGTAATCAAAACAACTACACTATATGCGGCAATCGATCGAAGATGTGAAGAGCAACGCATTCGCGGGCCTCTGACAATTGTATAGCTTTTCTGTTGTACGATTTTGACAAATTGATCGTGGAGCAGAGCGAACATTTCCATTATGCCATGGCAGGAATTATCAGAATTACAAAGTTGGACCACCAATACAAGAGCCGACGTCTATAAATAGCTTCCTTGAATTCAATGTAAAGGAGGCTGGTCTGAAGAGACATTACAGAGAAAATCTGGGAGAACGACGAGACAAGGCTGAAAGGTGAGTCTCTGAGCAAGAAATTCTTTCCATTACAGAAGAAGAAGCTCTGTGTGAGAGGTCACTTCTACTTGGAAAGCAAACCTGAGAGGGAAGCTTTCCACTCCATTTCATCCACACGACGGCAAGCACAATGTCTCCAATCGGGATCTGTGTCAAGACATAGACATTCTTTCCGTATTTGTTTCTATCTTTCATTCATCTACTGTGTTCATCTTTCTTTAATCTTTCATTCATAATAATGTATCAAACGCTGATCTTTAGAATTAAATATCATTATCGTAATCATTATCATCTCTCTGTTCTTTTCCACACTTTTCTCATCCATTTTCTCCATCATGTGTCACTAATTCCTTGGGTAAAGGGGAAGGATTAAGCGAGTGAGTTAATCCTTGTTAAGGAAATCGGCTGAGTTTAGCTAAAGCATGCTCGACAACATCTTCACCTGTGAGAGCAGAAGTGAAGATGTCATTTCGCCTATCGAGAAAAGGTTGGAAGAATGCGTTAACTAAAGCGAGAAGTATTTCTAGAGATAGAAACAACATTGCGTTCATTACGTTCATCCCTGTTTCACCATAGACATATGGGAATGCGGCCGATCACTGAAAGGTGTAAACCAAGGAAAAACAAAATCTCAATTGCGTCCATAACGAGATTGATGAACTTGCAATGTCCTTTCCCTCAACTCATTCTTTTTCTGACTCATTCACAAGACTTGCCATAGCATTCATTAGATTCTTTTGTACAACTTCATAGCCAGTCCTCATCCTGTATCATATGTAGTCTAGTCATTTATGTTATCATCGCAATTTACTTTTCTGCACAAACCAATTCTTTATTCTTTATGTTAAACCGGTCACTTATACCACATTAGTATCACAATAACAACAATAATTCTCATGTTCAACCTCAGGTCAATCTGAGAAACTTGTGTTGGAATTATACTTGGTTCTAGTGCAAGAAAACTTGTGACACGCACTACATCATCGCATACTACGAAGCATATTATCATCATCGCATACACCTAGAACGTAGTATCGCAACAATATCTTTATCGCAAAGCACTTGAGCGCATAGAGCATCATCATTTTCATTCATTAGTGCATAATAATACACATAGATAAAGAAATACAAATTTTATGATTACAAGTTTTTGGCACCGTTGCCGGGAACAAGAACTTGAATTATTCATCCATTCATCAGTAGTGCATAAGCGATATAGAAAAAGATATATTTTTACGTTATCAAGTTTTTGGCATAGTTGCCAGGAATTGGTAACAGTTAGTATTGAATATTTTTGTGGTATTTTGCAGGACAGGTCTCTGCTATACTGTTTGTTTATCGCGAAGAGCAGGCTGATGGTTTATGAGTACTGGGACTGATCCAGAATTTTAAGTTGACCCAGAGATCGAGTGTACTATTTGGGCAAGAGCACACCAGAACCGAATTAGGTGAAGAAGAGAAAACATGGCTAATAACAGAGGCCCGATGGGAATCAAGGGGTACATCGGCCAGCGCAAGACCCTGTTTTTCTTGCTGCAGACCGCAATATCCCAATGAGGAACTATGCGGCGCCCAACATATATGACTTCTTGTTCGGAATTTCAAGACCCGCAGTTGAGGAGAATGCAAGGTTTGAGATAAAGCCGGTCATGCTACAAATGATCCAAAATGCGGGACAATTCAGAGGTCTACAAGGAGAAGATCCGCATGCTCACTTGACCAGATTCGTAGAAATGTTCAACACATTCTCCATACCTGGTGTGACTCCTGAAGGAATTAGGTTGTATCTCTTCTCATATACACTGCGGGATGAGGCTAAGAGGTGGGCTCATTCACTAGAGCCAAATGAAATCAACTCATGGGACCAGTTGGTTGAGAGGTTTATGAAGAAAATTTTCCTGCCCGCCGTCAACGCAAGAAGACGGAGGGACGTGTTAAATTTTGAACAAATGGAATATGAAACTCTTAGCACCGCCTGGGTGCGATTCAAACGGTTAGTGAAGAACTGTCCGCACATCGGGATTTCCGATTGCATTCTGATAGAAACTTTTATAATGGCTTGGATCGATCAACGCAAGCAGTTGCTGAGCCTCTGCAGCAGGAGGGTTCAAGGACAAGACGTATACGGAAGCAAAGATCATCTTAGATCGCATTTTGCGAAATACAGATGATTGGATGGATAATGAGTATGGGGGAAGAGGCTCGAAACGAAGAAGAGCAGGAAATGCCATTTGTACGGAGGCTGATACAACTGACCATCTAGCCCCTAGATGGCCACAGTAACCTCACTTCCTAGACGATGGCGATAAATCAAGGAAACCCTCTCTCAGGGTGCAACGCAAGCCAATGTGCTAGCACAAAGTGGCAGCAATTAGCTGTGCACAATGCGCGAGGGGGGTCATTCAAACAGAGAATGTGCCCATTTGAACCCGAGGATTTGCAAATGTACGCCATTCAGAATAACCCGTATAGAAACTCACATATAATTCGGGTTGGCGGAATCACCCCAACTTCAGTTGAGGAGGTAAAAACGATCAGGGAGGCCAGAGGAATTCACAGAACAATTACAGGAATCAAGGAAATCCTCCAGCTTTTCACCAGGGTCTGAATTAGAGTCACAAACGGAAATTGCACAACCGACCTTCACATCAAACACCTCTACAAATTCATCATCCTTGGAAGCCCTGCTAAAGCAGTACATTGAGAAAAATGATGCGGTTATGTAATCACAAACGTCTTCTATAAGGAATTTGGAGGTCCAAGTAGGGCAACTGGCAGTCGAGCTTCGAAAGAGAACACCGGGAATGCTGCCAAGTAATTCAGAAGCCCCAAGATCTCATGGGAAGGAACAATGTCAGTAGTGACATTGTGCAGGCAAGTCTGACTGCCTACGAGGATGCGGATTGCGGTATCCTTGAACAACTTTTTTTCAATCAGCATCCCTAACATCTATCTTTATCGCTTTCTTTTATCGCTTTTCTCTACTGCTTTCTTTATTGCATTATTACTGCTTCTTACATTAGTCTTTACTACTTTCTGAATTTACTTCTACTTCAATTCAAGTTTCGTTAATTTCATGCTTTGTTGAATTTATTTACTTTCCAGCCTTAGTTTTCATTGAATCTAATTTTAGTGAATGAATACTAAAAAGAAAATCAGCACCGCAAAGGCTTATCAACTTGGTTTTGGGGTAAGCGTTGTATTGTTGATGAAATAAAAAAAATAAAAAAATAAAAAAATAAATTTAAACTTTAATAACATCTAGTATGCATTGCGATGATGGGTGTATCTTGTGTGAATAGATACACTTTGCGTCCATCTTCCTCAAATGCATTGCATTGACGAATGAGTTGCGCGCATATGTACCCTGTGCCCGTCCTCAGCAAAAATGCACTATGTCGAGGTAGTGTTGCACTGGTAAAAATACTGTACGCTCGTCCTCCAAAAATGCGCTGCGATGATGGGTGTGTTGCGCTAATGCATACTTGTGCCCAACCTCTGCAAATATGCATTTGCGGTAACGGATGCATTGCGTTAATCCTTAAAATTGCGCCCGTCCGAATAAAATAAAATGATAAATTTTTGCGAGAGAGTAGTCGAATCGTTTAAGCTTCCAAGGGAATTATGACTTAGCAGACGAAAGGACTTCCTTTTTGCTAAATCATAATGGGAGGAGCGCGGTGGCAGGCTTTTTGAGAATCTCGAGGCCTACCATGCAAAGATTGCGTTAAGCCCATCAAGGCCTAACCTATAAATCTCACTCTCCTTCAACCGAGGAGCTTATTTGAATCCCTCGCGAAAGAAACCCTAAGCAATTCTCTACATACCTATTACCCTTTCGATTTCCTTCCTAAGTCTTAAGAAATTTCCAACTCTTTCACTCAACTAAAACCATGGCCGGACAATCTTCACACTCATCTTCCCTACCATCATCGCCTTCCTAAGCCCCCGTCACCACACGGGAGGCGGCATTCCTCGCTGCTAGCCGCCACCTCGCCGCCTAGCCCAAGCCTGCCCAAAGAATGGCCTGAAAACCCCGACGAAAGACCTCTATAGCCAAACCACTCACCATCCAAGAGGGGCCGAGAACAGAGAGTGCCCCTTCCACCAGACCTGAGGTGGCACTCCCAGTACCTTCGTCAGAAAGCAAACTGAAGAGAAGAGACGATAAAGAGGTATTTGGGAGCATTTTGAGTAATATGGAAAGAGAGGGGGGGCTACCGAAAGCTGGAGTTGTAAACCAGCCTCTACCTTCGGAGGAGGAAATGGTTGAGGCTTTGTGGAGAAGGGCCCTGTCTATTGCAGATCCTAAGGAGACTATTCCAACAGACTCTAATGAGGGACCCATCAAGGCCGTTTTGGAAAATGGTAGGAGCGAAGAAGCAGCCGGAGACGGCTGAAGGGAAGAAGAAGAGAAAAAGCAATGAAAAACGGGTGGAAGGAGATGAAGCTGCCCGGTTGAAGAAAGAGCAGAAAGAAAAGAAGAAGAGTGAAAAGAAACAATGCAGGCAAAAAGAGAAGCGCCTGAAGAAGAAGGAGAAAAGGAAGAGGGCGGAAAGCCCAGATTTTGACGGAGAATCAACCACCGCAAGGGTGGAAGCAGGGGTGTCAACGCAAGTCAAAGCATCAGCACAACCTCAAGTTTCATCATCGTATATCAGAATGATTGCGACTGAAGATAGAGAAGATCCAGACATTACCCCTCTGATGCGGCGTCGCAAGTAGAATGCGCCACAAGGGTCTACAAGCGATATATTATTTTTTCAATGCATAGCAGAAGAAGATGTGAGAAGAAAAAACGAAGAAGAGGAGAAGCAAGAAAAGATGTCACGTGCATGCCAAATCATCGCATCAGCCGATTTGGCCAGAAAACTGCACGATGAAGACGTGCACCGTGACAACGCAAAGGCAGAAGAAGAAGAAATAAGAAGGCTCGAAGATGAGCAACGCATTTTGCTTGCCTCGAAGCAGTTTGAGAAAGAAATGAGAGGAGAAGAAAAAAAAAGAAAAGAAAGAGAAAGAGGAGAAGGAAAGACAACGAAAAGCAAATGTGCAGCGCGTCAGAGAAAACAAGAGAAAAGAAGTGGCGGAATGGAAAAGGGAACAAGAAGAGCAACGCAAGGAAAGGGAACGCAAACAAAGACAAAAATCCCGCCTTGCGTCTGCTAAAGGTAAGGGAAAAGCTAAAGTTGAGAGCAGCGAGCTTGCGTCGACCAGGAGGCGCCATCAATAAAGAAAGAAAATGATGATATGATGATGGAGATGGGTTTCTTCCCTGTATCAACGCCACTACCAGATCTGATCACGAGTGTTGTGTTGGAGCATGGGTGGGAAACCTTCTACCAATGCCCATCCATCATTATTGTGTAGCTGTTCAAATTTAAGCACAGGATAAGTTGGTTATTAAGATGCTAAATGTCATCGGGGGAGGTGATGTTTAGCATCTTCACGCCTCTTTCTAGATTAGGTGGGTAATCTGGGAGGGGGTGTGATAAGGTTAATGTGAGGATTAATGTTTAATTGTAGGAAAAAGAGTAAAGAGTTAGAAAAATGTTTAAGTTTAAAAGCTTGACTCTTGGGTGAAGCTAAAAAATTGGCTAAGTGTAGCCCATACGTTGGAAGCCAGAAAATTAGCTAAGTGTTTGCCCATGCATTGGCCTTGTGCTAGGTGTTGGAGTTGAGCCAAGAACGTTGGCATTACCCATTTGAGAGGTTAGTTGAGCATTTAAGGAAGCCAAGTGTGGCTGAGTGAAGAAAAGCCATGCGTTGGAAAAGGCTTGCGGCAACACAGTTTTGGAGGTTTCCATGCATGCGCTAGAATCAGGTGTGCGCGAGCGTGGGCACTGGGCGATGGCACTACACGATAGGTGTAACGTGTTTGGATGGATGATATAAATTGCTCATAATGATGTGATACTACGTCTAATTATGCATTAATTATGGATGTTCATGTAGTATGCCATGCGTTGTCACAAGTTTCCTTACAATGGAACCAAGTGTAATTCCATCGCAAGTTTCTCGGTGTGATCCGAGGTCGAACACGGGGACTGGTTTAGGTTATTGCGGTATATTCATGATACATGCGACCAGGTTTTCAATCTTTAAAAGTGTGTTTGTACAAGTATATAAATTGCAATAAAATAAAGGAAAGTAGTAAAGATGCGATAAAAACATAAAAAGACAGTAAACCTAAACTAGATGATACAAGATACAGACTACATGTACAAGATGCTGGGATTAAGGCTGGTTGCGAAAGTTATGCAAAGACATGGGATGCGGCGACAAGTCTTATGAATAGAATAGAAAGAGAAAAACAAATAATATAAACAACGCAAGTTCTTAATTGGATTGAAGGTACATCCGCTCTTCTCTTGGTGTACACCTCTCAGTGATCGACCGTGCTCCCACATGTCTGTAGTGAAACAGAGACTAACGTAATGAACGCAAGGTTGCTTCCATGTGTGAATGTACTACTCGCTTTAGTTAACGCATTCTTCTGACCTTCTCTCGATAAATCAGAATGACACCTTCACTTTTGCTCTCACAGGTGAAGATGCCGTCTAGCATGCTTTAGCTAAACGTATTTTATATCTTTAATATAGATCAAGTTCTTAGTGATTCATATTGCTCATCAGAGGATTAAGAAGATATCATGAAGAAAGTGATTCGTGGGTGAACGAAAATAGACAGAAAATGGTAAATGGAATTTATCGAAACATTTAATATTTGTACTAAGCATTTGATACATGGTGTGTGATTGAAGAGATAAAGAAAATATGAATTACACAATGAAAGAGAGATAGAACAAATACAAATAGTGCCAATGTCTTGACACAGATTCGATGGAGATCTGCTTGCTAGATAGGATGAATTTGATGGTAGGAAGAGCTTCCCTCTCAGGCTTGCTCTACCGGTAGCAGGGATCTTTTCACAGAGCTTTCGATCGGGTGTTTGGCAAGCTGGATCTGAGATTCACCTCTCGACCTTATCTCATCTTCTTCCCGGATTTCTTCTCTTAAGCGCTCAGCTCAGCCTTCTCTCTACAATCTAGCAGCACTTAGCCCCGTATCAAGTAGCATATTTTTCTCTGAAATCAATGGGGTACTTATAGGTGCAGATATTTGACTCCAGCCTTGTGGTCCCCACTCATGGTTATGGTAATTCCGAAGATGGAGGGATATTATTCCTTCTGTTATAAAATCAGACTATTAATTCTGCACAACCGTTAGTTGTACACATGTCTCAATCCTCCGCTCTTGTGTTGCTCAGCTGCATCTTTCGATCATAGTTTCACATGCGGTGTTTGTTTTCATTACCGCATGCGATTGAAATATAGCTCTTGGATCGATTGTCGCATTGCGCCGCCATTTCGGTATTCAACTCTTCATTGTTGATTGACGGGCGCAATGTGACAGATATGCGTTGATTAGTCTCTCATGAGCCTTGAGCACAAGCAGTGACTTGGTCTCTTGCAAAACAGAGTAAAGTTTGGCTTGTCATCCATCTTTTTGGTGTTAGTGGGTGTAATCTCAAAAATTTATAATTATTGCAATACTAGGCTAATTTTCATACAATTGACGCATAATTACTAACTTTTAGCCACAATATCTAGGTAAGGTGGCATAAATAGATTGTATTTTTACAAGTTATCACACTCCCAAATTTAGATAATTGTATTTTTACAAGTTATCACACTCCCAAATTTAGATATATGCTTGTCCTCAAGCATATCTTCTACTAAGGCAATCATGCTCAATTCCTATCCTATATTTATGCGATGATTGGTTGCTCCGAATGTTACACTTAGGCACATTACTTGATATCACACTTTCCTTCTATCCTTGCTAATTCTTAGCAAGGCCTACTTTATTCTTCTATGTAACAAAATTCTGCTCAAAGACAATTTTCTAGTTTTCAAAATAGAATGTTTATCTTTTCTTTATCAAAACAACTTGTTGTATCTATATGTGGCGAGTCAAAACTTTGCGTCATTTATTCAGTTAGAGATAGTTGATCATGGTTACACTCTTCTTTGTGGCTTGTCCCCACGGGTGTCATGCGAACATCCAACTACGGTTGTGTGCCATTTTTAACTTTAACTCATGATAATCAGAGGAGTTGTCCTTTGCACTCTTTTTATTTTTCTCTTTGTTTATATTACGGTTGTTTCTTGGAAACCCACCTTCGTTTTGGCTTGCTCTACGGGTGTCATACGAACATCCACCTACGAGCAGGTTCCTTTCACAAACTAAACTCTTATCAGGTTGGGAGCTTTTGAAAATTTTCCCTTGCGCTAACATCGGAGTTTTGCATAACTTTATTAATATATATATAATATATATAAATGGACGCATTTTCTTAAATACTGCTATTTTTTTATATTATCTGCTCAGACCTTCCTCACCCCCAAATTTAAAGATGAACAAGGTCCTCATTGTGTTGTTTGGATAGACTAGACAAACACTTAAAATAAAATTTCAAAAAGAAGGTTTGAGCAGAAACTTTGAAAGATAAAAAAGGTAAAGTACTGGCTAAACTAAGAGTTTAACTACGTGTTAGTTAGAATTTACTAAGTATGGGAAATGTTTCTAAGTGTAAACATATAATACATCATAGCAACGCAATGAAGATCGTAAAAATAAAAGACTAAGTATGTCACGAAAATTAACAAAGGAAGATAAAGAATGAGGCACAAGGAAAAAGTAGAGTGAATATATACTCTGATTGTATTGACTATTAACAAAGTATACAATATATTAACAAATGAACGCATTACAAAAAATTTCCATTGCCTGTAACAAGAGTCAAAGAATTTTATTATTCTTACAAATAATAAAGAATTGAATACAAATAATGAATGGCACATAAAAAAAAAAAAAAAAAATTCAAATTGGAAGAAAGAGTAAACATTAAGGCTGAGGAGCAGGGGGATCCAGTGGGGGATGTTGAGGTGGTGCAGGAAAAAAAAGCTTGGAAGGGTCTGAGGAGAGTTAGAGTTTCTGTGGAGAAAGAACGATTCAAAATTCAAAACGCTGGGTTTTTGAGTTTGCCAATGTAGGGTAAAAGATTTCTAACGAAGGGGGAGGCTATATTTATAGGTTGGGTCGTGGTGGGGCCCACGCGATTTTCATGGCGACTGCCTCGAGCATCTCAACAGGCGCGTCGTTCCACCTCCCTCATTTATGGATTTTTAGATAAAGCGTCCTTTCATCTGCAAAGTCATATTTGCTTGGGGATACAAATCGATTGGACTTCTTCCCACATTGCCAAACGACTTTTTCTTTAATATTTTATTTGGATGGACAATTGATAAAGCATAACGCATTGTGTTCACGAATGCAACTATATCTTTGCAGAGGACGGGCAACAACGCATATATCTTCACAACACACCCCTTAACCAATGCATTTCTGGAGGATACCTCAACATAGTGCATTTGGCTAAGGATAGGCAAAGGACACATGCGAGCGCAACACACCCCTTAACTCAACATAGTTGAGTTTGGTGAACGCAAGGCATTCCTAGTTGGTTTGAGATGCATCCATTATCGTCTTGCTTTCTTGTTATTAATTGTTTTATTCCTTTTTTTTTCATCAGCGCAAGTGTTGAGACTTGTGGCAATACATTTTCCTTTACTACTCAATCATTCACAATTTAAAGCACATGCAATGAGTACAAAAAGTCAAGCAATTAAAGAAGGACCAAATTAAATGCACAGAAGTAAATGGAGAAATAAATTCATAAAGTCAAAATTTGAATTAAATGAAGCATTTAAGACAGAATTTAGAATTTAAAGAGACAGGAATTCAATAAAGAAATTTTAAACATAGTATCGAGATATGGACCGAAAATTACGTTATCTTTGGTGATCGGAATCCAGATCTTCGTAGGCAGTCAGGCTTGCCTACTCAATGCCTTTAAGGACATTGCTTCTTCCCTGTAGATCCCGGGGCTTCTGAATTGCTGGGCAGTGTTCCAGGTGTTCGACTTCTTAGCTTAGAGGCCAACTGGTCCACTTGGATCTTCAGATTCCTTATAGAGGACACTTATGCTTGCATTACTGCATCATTCTTATCCATATATTGCTTCAGCAGCATTTCTAGCAAGCCTCCCGAGGTGTTAGATGATGACGATGGTTGTTGGTTATGCGGTCTTGATTGCCCCTGATTGTGGTGAAATAGAGGATTTTCTCTACTGCCCCCTTGATGGTTCGTTAGCCCCCCTAGGTTAGGATTGCCACCTCAACCGAAGTTAGGATGGTTCCTCCAGCCCGGATTGTAGGTGTTACTAAAGGGGTTGCTCTGGATAACACATAATTGCTGAAGATTCAATGGGCATCCATCAGCTCCGTGAGCCCCCTCAATAGTTGACACAACTGATTGCGGCCACTTGAGCCGGCGCAGCGGGTTGCGCTGATTGTGGAGCAATAGCTCCTTGATTAATTGCCATTGATTGGAGGATCGAGGTCAGCGTGGCAATCTGGGCGGCCAACATGGTCATTGTCTCCCCAGGGACAATGGCTATTTCAGTTTTTCTTCTATCGACACCTCGCCTCCATATTCCATCATCTATCCAGTCATCCATATTTTGTAGATGCAGTCGAGGATGACTTTGGCCTCTATTGTATGTCTTGTCCATAAAACCTCATTGCCACGGAGGCATCAACAACAACCAGCGTTGCCTTCTGTTCATGCCATTATAGAATGTTTCCATCAAGATGCAATCAGAAGTCCCGATATGCGAGCAATTTTTCACCAATCTTCTAAATCGCACCCAGGCGGTGCCCAAGGTCTCATTTTCCTTCTGTTCAAAGTTCAACACATCCTTTCGTCTTCTTGCATTGACGACAGGTGGGAAGAACTTCTTCATGAACCGCTCCAACAACTGCTCCCATGAAGTGATCTCGTTGGGCTCCAATGAATAAGCCCACCTCTTAGCCTCATCCCTCAAGGTGTAAGGAATAGATACAATCTTATATTTTCTGGGGTGATGCTAGGTAAGGAGAAATTTCCGCACATTTTGACAAAACTGGTCAGGTGGGCATGTGGGTCTTCACCTTGCAGACCCCCAAACTGTCCGACGTTTTGAATCATCTACAACATGAACGACTTGATCTCAAAGTGTGCATTCTCCTCAACAGTCGACCTCGATATTCTAGGATAAAAATCATACAGTTGGGTGCTGCATAATTACGCATTGGGATGTTGCGATCAGCTGCCAAGAAGACAGGATACTGAGCCGGTCAAACAGCCCCTTGGTTTACCACTAGAACCGCGTTATTGTTATTGTCTGCCATGCTGGCTACCTTCTTTTGCCGAATTCTGTTCTGACGTACCCTTGTGCGGAAAGTTCACTCGATCTCAGGGTCAGCTAAGAATTCCGGTTCAGCACCAGGCTCATAAACCGTCAGGCTGCTCTCCATGTTGAACAACCAGTTCAATGAGATCTATCTTGCAAAATACCAAAAACACACTCAAACAATATACCGTTAACCATAGTCCCCAGCAATGGCGCCATAAACATGTGACGTGTTTGGATGGATGATATAAATTGCTCACAACGATGCGATACTACGTCTAATTATGCGTTAATTATGGATGTTCATGTAGTATGCCATGCGTTATCACAAGTTTCCTTACAATGGAACCAAGTGTAATTCCACCACAAGTTTCTCGGTGTGATCCGAGGTCAAACACAGGGACTGGTTTTGGTTATTGTGGTATGTTCATGATACATGCGACCAGGTTTTCAATCTTTAAAAGTGTGTTTGTACAAGTATATAAATTGCAATAAAATAAAGGAAAGCAGTACAGATGCGATAAAAACATAAAAAGACAGTAAACCTAAACTAGATGATAGAAGATACAGACTACATGTACAAGTTGTTGGGATTAAGGCTGGCTGTGAAAGTTATGCAAAGTCATGGGATGCGGCGATAAGTCTTATGAACACAATAGAAAGAGAAAAACAAATAATATAAACAACGCAAGTTCTTAATTGGATTGAAGGTACAAATACTGTTTCGTTTTTCTCTTGGTGTACACCTTTCAGTGATCGGCCGCGTTCCCACATGTCTATGGTGAAATAGAGACTAACGTAATGAATGCAAGGTTGCTTCCATGTCTGAATGTACTACTCGCTTTACTTAACGCATTCTTCTGACCTTCTCTCGATAGATCAGAATGACACCTTCACTTCTGCTCTCACAGGTGAAGATGTCGTCTAGCATGCTTTAGCTAAACGTATTTTATATCTTTAATACAGATTAAGTTCTTAGTGATTCATATTGCTCATTAGAGGATTAAGAAGATATGATGGAGAAAGTGATTGGTGGGTGAACAGAAATAGATAGAAAATGGTAAATGGAATTTATCGAAGCATTTAATATTTCTACTAAGCATTTGATACATAGTGTGTGAATGAAGAGATAAAGAAAACATGAATTACACAATGAAAGAGAGATAGAACAGATACAAATAGTGCCAATGTCTTAACCCAAATGCGATGGAGATCTGCTTACCGAATAGGATGGATTTGATGATAGGAAGAGCTTCCCTCTCAGGCTTGCTCTACCGGTAGCAGGGATCTTTGAACAGAGCTTTCGATCGGGTGTTTGGCAGGTTGGATCTGAGATTCACCTCTTGGCCTTATCTCGTCTTCTTCCCAGATTTCTTTTTTTAAGCACTCGGCTCAGCCTTCTCTCTACAATTTAGCAGCACTTAGCCCCGTACAAGTACCATATTTTTCTCTGAAATCAATGGGGTATTTGTAGGTGCAGATCTTTGACTCCGGCTTTGTGGTCCCCACTCATGGTTATGGTATTTCCGAAGATGGAGGGATATTATTCCTTCTGTTATGCAATCAGACCGTCAATTATGCACAACCGTTAATTGTACACATGTCTCAATCCTCCATTCTTGTGTTGCTCAGCTGCATCTTTCGATCATAGATTCACATGCATTGTTTGTTTTCATTACCGCATGTGGTTGAAACACAGCTCTCGGATCGATTGTCGCATTGTGCCGCCATTGCGATATTCGTCTCTTCATTGTTGATTGACGGGCGCAATGTGACAGAGATGCGTTGATTAGTCTCTTGTGAGCCTTGAGCGCAAGCAGTGACTTGGTCTCTTGCAAAACAGAGTAAAGTTCGGCTTATCTTCAATCTTTTTGGTGTTAGTGGGTGTAATTGCAAACATTTATAATTATTGCAATACTAGGCTAATTTTCATACAATTGCCGCATAATTACTAACTTTTGGCCGTAATATCTAGATAAGGTGGCATAAATAACTTGTATTTTTACAAGTTATCAATAGGCGATGGCGCTACACGATAAGCATGAACGCTAAGCGATGGTGCTACATGATAGGCATGAGCGCTAGACGATGAGTGACGGTAAAAGATACGCGATGAGCGACAGCGAGAGATACATGATGAGCGACAACAAGAGTTATGCGATGGGCACTGAGCTAAACGATTGAGGCCTACGTGCGAGCGGACCAGTTTAGGCGTTGAGCACTAGCTACTCAATATGTGTTAGAGCTGTGTGCTAGAGTAAGGCTGGGTGTGCGTTGGTCAAGCTTGTCATGCGATGAGTAGAGCTTGCATGGGTCAGGCATTACAAAGCTAAAAGGGCTGAATGTGTGGTGATTGAGGCCGAGATGAGGCCAAGGCACAAAACACATACATTGGTAAAGGTTTGCGTGAGAACTAAGGGGTGCGTTAAACCTAGTTGGAAGCATGCGTCAATAGTAGATGAGCTAATTAGTCTTAACCACCAATTAAGAGGCAATAGCTATCCTAAGCACCAGATTTAAATCCATTTAAGCTAGAGGTGTCATGCTAGGCTTTAGTGGTAAATGGTGGGAAGCAATATAAAAGGGAGGTTGAACTTCAAAAGCTCAGTTTGAACAATTCCTCCATGCAAATTGAGAGATCTTGGTGTTGTTGGAAAGCTCTTAGAGTCTATATTGAGAGGTGACACTATCGAAAGATGGTCTCACTGAAATAAGGCCGGAGAAGGGAAAAAGTGACCAAAGGTTCAGTTCACGAGTGAATTCGGGCTATCGATGAAGAATTAAGACTCCAGAACAAACCACAAAGAGTTTGAAGTTGAAATTTTAAGGTATATCAAACATTATACCTTTTTTTAATCCATATATGCTTGTTTTATCGCAATATCAAACATTATATTCCCAGATCTAGATGCTTGTTTTAATCCATATATGGACCTTTTGAGCTTACAAAATTTGTGCTCTTGATCCTGTTCAATGAACCCTTCTGGTTGATTCATGAAAATACTTTCATCAAGATGGCCATTAAAAAATGTTGTCTTGACATCCATTTGCCATCTTTCATAGTCATTATATGCGGCAATGGACAAAAGTATTCTTATAGATTTTATCATGGCAGTAGGAGAGAAGGTTTCTTCATAGTCTACCCCCTCTCTTTAGGTAAAACCTTTTGCCACGAGTTTGGCTTTATAGGTTTGCACCTTGCCCGTTTGATCTCATTTGCTTTTGTAGATCCATTTCCAAGCAATAGGTTTAACCCCATCTGGTTAATGTACAAGTTCCCAGACAGAATTTAAGTACATTGACTCCATTTCAACATCCATGGCTTTTATCTACTATTCTCTATCAACATCTTACATTGCCTATTTAAAGATCAATGGAACCTTTAGGCCATCATCAAGTATGATGACCTGAGTTTCTATTAAACTCGTGTAGTGGTCAGGCTAAAGAACAACCCTCCCGCTACTCCGAAGCATTCTCAACTATTGAGAAGGACGTGATGGAGCAACAACTGTTGTTGATGGACCAGCTTGATCAATAACATTTGTTGATTTATCTGTAGTGTCTCTGGTCATTTCACTCAATACTAGTTTACTACGAGGTTGATGATTCCTAGTATGATCTTCTTCCAAGAATGTAGCATTTTTCGATACAAATACTTTATCTTCTTGAAGATCATAAAACAGTTCACCTTTTATTTCTTTAGGGTATCCTACAAATAGACATAATTTTGAACGTCATTCCAACTTCTTAGGGTTTTGCACCAACACGTATGTTGAGCATCCCTAGATTCTAAAGTGACGTAAATTACTCTTACGTCCTCTCCATAACTTATATGGTGTTTCAGAAACACTTTTTAAGGGAAATATGTTATAATATATATATACAGTAGTTCGTACTACATACCCCCAAAAGGATTGAGGTAACTGAGCATAACTCATCATTGAGCAAACCATGTCCATCAAGGTTTGATTTCTCCTTTCTGCAACACCATTTTATTGTGGTGTTCCAAGTGTTGTGAGTTGGGATTGTATACCATCTACTAGATAGTTCTGGAATTGTCAATCCATATGCTCACCACCTCGATTTGATCGAAGCGTTTGATTCTCTTACCTAATAAGTTTTCAACTTCTATCTTAAATTCTTTTAACTTTTCAAGAGTTTCAAACTTTTGACTCATTAAGTAAATATAATTGTATCTCGATAATCATCAACAAAATTGACGAAATATTCATATCCTTCTTGAGCTTTCACATTCATTAGACCACAAAGGTTAGAATGCATGAGTTCTAGAGGTTCTTTAGTTTTAAGACCTTTTCCTATAAAAGATCTTTTGATCATTTTACCCTCAAGACATGATTCACACGGAGGTAATGAGTTGTCTTCTAACTGATTTAGATGACCTTTTTTACCAATCTCTCAATCTTGTCGAGATTTATGTGACCAAGTCTTAGGTGCCAAAGATAGGAATTGGTAGAAATCTTTCGCTTTTTATTTTGAGTTTCTACCATTTTAAACATTTCTATATTTAAAATGGCTTTTTCCTCAATTTATTTTAACATAGACAAGTTATTTTCGAGTTTAGTAGAACAAAAATGAACATCTCTTGAAGTAATGAACCCTTCATTGATATCAAAAGTTACTTTGTACATATTTTCTAGTAAACAAGAAACGGAGATTAAGTTCCTTTTCATTTTGGGTACATAATATACATTTTCAAGCAAAATGTAAGAACCTCCGAAATATAACTTGACGTCTTCTACTGCTTCTGCTAAAATGATTTCAGTCGTTCCTATATTGAAAGTCATTTCATTTTCCGAAAGTTGAGTCTAAGAACCAGTTTTCTGAAGAAAAGTGCAAATATGGTTAGCAGCACCATATCCAGGTTAAATGAGAACTTTCCATTAAACATGTTTCAATTACAAGTAATCTGATTTACCTTGTTTTGCCTTTTCAGCTCTCTTTTCAGCAAGATACTGCAGGCAAATACATTTCCAATGCCCGACTTCATTGCAGTGGAAACATTTTCCTTTTGGTCCTTTATTCTTGTTGTTTTTAGCAAGGGTATTTTTCTTCCCTTTTCCTTTCTTCTTCATCTGGATACTCTTATTCTTTTAAGAAGAAAAAAAAATTCTTTTTCTCTAAAGGTTTCGTTTCAGAGGAAGATCACTTCCGAGATTTCTTTTGTGAAACAACATTTACTCCACTTTCCTTGTTTTTTATCAAGGATTGATAAGTCTGTAGTTCATTCAGAAGAGTGGTCAAATTGTAATCAATCTTATTCATTACAACATTAGTACGAAATGTTACAAAGCTCTTCAGAAGAGATTCCATTATCATACTAACTCAACTCCTTTCATCTATGACAGCGCCATGAGCTTCTGCAATGTTAAAATGGGCCATCATGTCCAGGACATGTTCTCTAACAGAGGTCCCTTCTTTCTTGCGGGAGTTATAGACGTATTTAATAACTTCATGTCGTACCGAGGAAGTTGGTTGCCCGAAAAACTTTTGTAACGATGCCATGATCTCATGTGCAGCTACCATGGCATCATGCTTCTTATTGAGCACATCAGATAAGCTCTGGCCTTTTCGTTAGCCCGAACCCATTTGTCATAGACTTCTCGCACATTTCGGTTAGCGTTTGAATTAGGAAGAGGAGGACATTCTTCCATTAAAAAAAACCTCAAATCATCAACAACTAGTATTGTATTTATGTTTGATTTCCATTTTGAGTACCCTTTTCTGTTGAATTTATCATAAGCTAGTAGTTATATAATCGAGTTCGACATTGCTGAAAATTAAACAAATTCTACTGGACTTATTATATTAAACCCAATTTTATCAAAAGTAATGAAGTAACCATATTTCTTTATTCATTTTCCACGATACTTTAATGAGTCAGAATAGATGCTACCAAGGGGTAGTCAAATATTCCTTCACTAAAGCAAGACAATATTGACCAAATACTATATCTAGAATAACTTTGATTCCTATAGCTATTTGGTTACCGTTTTCGGTCAAGAACTTACTAACACTTAATAACTCTTATAAGTGTTACCCTCTATTTTAAGATTTCATAGAACGGTATGAATATGCTCCCGATTTGGAAAACTATGTTCAAGACAGAACTATGAAACCTTATTCATTTTAGAAGTTTGGGTTGTTCTAAATCTTATGTGGCAACCCTCCAAGGGGATCACCGTGGTTAACGACTAGCTAATGTTGCCTGAAAACAATAGCAGGCATAACATAAGAATCTCACGATTTCAAACTAATGGAGGAGACTGTAGGATATGTTGACACATTTCCTTCACCCACTTACTATGAACTACTTCCCCCGTTTAACTTGTTATCGACCCATGCAAACACTTTTCGAATGGAGCAGTCGTAGTAAAAGCGACACGAAGCCAAGCATGAATCTCATGATTTGAACTCTTGACATGAAAGCTAAAAATGATATATCATATATATTATTAATCTCCCACTGAAGTGTTCTAAGTGTTTGGGTATTCTTTTACTTAGGTATATTACGGCTAATTGAAACAATCTAAGTCTATGTGGCTAATCCAAGTATAATGTTTATATTTGGATTTTAACCTACGATGTCTAGGTGGTAAACCAATTTTAAAACCTTACACTGCTTACACGAGCTCATAAAACCGATTAATAATGCTCAACATTTCGACCATAATCCTTAGGTACAGGTGTTATGTAAACCATGAACTTACATACCTCCAGCCATTGACAGGATTATGGACCGATTAACTTTGTAACTGAATTTTTTAAAATAATGACCTATTTTAACTATTAAAATAAATTGTTAACTTAAGTGAGCATGTTGCTTATGTTTGTTATGAATTTTAAATGTCTAATCCCATTTTATAACAACTTATAAAATGTAGACATGCTTTGCATGTAGGGTTGTATCAGAAATAATGGAAGCACAAAGATCATCTAAGCACTCTAATTCACTAATTTTGGTAAAATATAAAGCATGCTCTTACAAAAAAAATGAGTTTCAAGACATACCTCTTGTAGAACTTCTTCAAAGCTCCTTCTCCAGCTGCTATCTTCTCTGAATCTTGTTGCAGACTACCTCAAGGTCTTTTCCACTATTCTCTTGGTGCTCTAGATTGAGTTGTGGGACTCAAAACAAGCTTGAATCAAGGGATGAAGAAGAAAAGCTCACAAAAGCAATCTTGGTGAAGAACCCTTTCTTCAACCCGAATTTTCTCTGAAATTCTCTATAGATTGCATGCCTCAATTTCACTCCAATCTCTTCATTATATTGCAAATCAACATGCAAAGGAGAGAGTTGAATGAGTTGTAGCTCATGCTTGGAGAAGACAAGGCAAAGAGAGTGCTATTTGTGTGAGCTACTTGAAAGATGGATAATGGAAAAACTACTTTTTCCATTTTGTGTTTTGCTTTTTCTAAATTTCCAATTTTATCATAAAATCAAAAATGATTTTATAAAATCTATTTTGATTTAAAAATTGAAAAAATTAATTAATTTCATAAATTAATTATTAAATGAAACTTAATTAATTTAATATAAAATATTAAATTAATTTTTATACATATCCATCTTTATATATTTAAATCAAATTTAAATATATAAATTCTCCTATTCCATTTAATTCTCAAATTAAACACGTAATTATATCTTATATAATTACTAATTTCTATAATTCTAATTTGAACATTTCAAATTAACTTATCACGCTATTCTAGAGTTAGTCTATTACGAGCTAGTAGGGGGACCTCGTGGACCTACAGATCATGGGCTCCAACGATCCGAGATTAATTGGCTAAACTCATTAGACCAGATTAATCCCCATTCGTTAACTAATGTGTTACTCCACTAAAGCCCATAGTTGCACTCCCCTCACTGTAGATATATTATGTTCATATGATTTAACCGTAATCAACAAGTCAACTCTTCACAGGTTGTTCGTAGTAACGACTACATCGAATATCTGTTTTACCTCGAGATTACGTTTATTCCTTAAAACCTTACTGATCCTCTAATGAACAACTGGTTTGTGATCCAATCACTAAACCAAACTCTCTCAGTCCAGTGAGAGAGTGGGCCCCTTGTTCAAGACCTGAATTTAGTACTTGAGAGAACAACCTTTTTTCTTTCCCTAAATCAGGTAGGCATGAACTCCATCTTGCACCCTATGTCCCTAGCTATCTATCCGGACTTACCCTTGAAATGGGAGTCTTATTGATCCGGTATTGTTGAGCCAACCCTCACCTATGCAAATCTAAGGCAGTCCCGAATAAATAGAAGATCATAGCTAGCTCAAGATTAAGATCGAGTTACCTAGGTCATCTAGATGAAATAGTCAGTCTTAAACAGTAAATAACGTTATAAAGTAAGAGTGACTTATTTCTTGGTCTTGATCTTATGCAAACTCATTGCATAGGACGCCCCTACTCCTCATGGGATAACAAGTACGAATTAGGATCACATCATATGTAGCACTTTACAACTCTTTGTAACAACTACAGAGTAGGCCACATCCAATGATGTTACCAGAATAAGGTGCCCAACCTTATTCATGTACCATAGATCATTTTGACTATTTACTCCAACCTGATCCACTCTTATGTCTCCACATAAATTTCAAGTACTCATACAATAGTCATGGGTCTTAGTTTATTGGATTTAGACATTCATACAATTGATGAAATCAATAATAAGTATATTGATTATAGAAAATGTTTATCATTTTACAAACTGCGAGTTTTAGGACATAAAACCCAACATTGCATTCATAACAAATATCAAAGGCATTCAAACTTTAACATAACACTTATATTAAACATTAGAAACCTGAAACATGCATACTATATATTATAACTAACTTATAACATATGATTATGCATGCAACATGCTTTCCTATAGTGGGATTTTAAATCTACATGACATACTATATGCACATATATGTTTAATTTAAATATAACATACATCACATGCATAATTATTTAAACAACACTAATATGGTTCAACTTCTTCATCCTAAGCAAGCAAATAATAACTAATTATTACAAAAAAAGTTCAAAACTTCTACAAATTAAGGCTGGACCGCTCAACTTGACCCAGAAAGGACCCTAACCAGCCCTCTAATGCTCCAATTGAGGCTAAACCAGTCCAATTTGAGCTGAACCAGACCAGAAGTCAGCTAAAATGGTGGAACCGGATTGACCCAGCGCGAACTGGATTGACCCAGCGCGAACTGGCTCACGGTGCGTCTTTCTGGGCTGGGATGAGCAGCATTGCAAAGCCCCATCCCAACATTGCAATGCCACGTGCTTCATCAAGAGCAGCGTTGCGATGATACTTGCTAGTAGTAGCTTCTCCAGGTTTCTGCTACGAACCTAGCTTGCTTCAATCTTCAATTACAGCCTAATTTCAACTCTATTGATTCCAAAATAATTACAGACTCTAGAGCACACACATAAGCTCATCAATCAAGAGCCAGTCACAAATTAAACTTCATAATCAAGGAGAAATATAATGCAAAAGTTGAACTTCAACCATATCAGTCAACCAAACATGTATTCTTAGAAATTCACCCATCAAACTCAAATTATCGTTAATTGAGTGCTTAAATCATGCTCAGATAGAAACTGATAGAGTAACCATGCAAAATGCGAAAGCAATCAGAATCAATAAGCACTCTAATTACACTTAATTTGAGTTTAAAAGCATGCATGTAAATTTTTTTTTTCAAAAGAGGGTTTCAAGATGAAAAATACATCTGATGAATCTCAACAATTCCAGCTCCTCTCCTAGTAGAACACTACAATGATCTTTTCTACTATCCTCTACTTGGATTGTGTGGTGGAAACACTAAATTAAAGTCAATTGAGTGAGGGAACCAAGAGGGTTTGAGAGGGAGTATAGATTTTGAGCAGAATTTCCAAAAATTAAGCAAATCCGCACTTCAATCTTTGAAATTTGATGTATTTATGCATCTCTCATGCAAGCACTAAATGAAACAGCTAAATGACACTTCAATTGGCACCATTATAATGAGATAGATGTTGATCAATTGATTAATCCAACAAAAGTTGGATTAATCCACTAACTTGATTTGTCCATTTTCAATTTTCTTTTTATAAACAAATGAATAAAAAATAAAAAGTCTAATGAACAATTAATCATAGTCCAACTATGACTGAACTCCTCTGGGACTAGGAGAGGGTGAGACGTCTCATTATTCAAGCCTCGGAATCAACCCTTAAGGGAGCAATTTATCTTCTTACTCTAACTATAAAGAAGAAGTGAATTCCTTCTTATGTAGCTGTGTTTCCAAACCTCAAATCAGACGAATCCCCAAAATGGTAGGCTTAATTAGTCGACGAATCTGGCCACTCCCACCCATAAAAATCAAAGGACCGCCCTCATAGGCAGGATTTCACAACTCACTCAAGATTAAGGTCAAGTCACCTATGGTCATTCTAGTGAAATGTAAGTCTCTTCTAGCAAAGACGTTATAAAAAGAGACTTAACATTTTGTGATCCAGTCTTTATGCAAACACTTTTTCATAAGATACCCCTGTTTACATGTCTCCACGAGAATGATCAGGATAAGATACTTTGTAGTACTTTACAACAATTATAACGGTTACAAAGTGGGTTGTATCGGTAGTGTTACCAGGATAAAGCATAAACCATATCCATATACTACAGACCATTTAGGTTATCACTTAAACATGATCCACCTGTATGTCTCTACATACATGTTTAAGTTACATCAGATAACCTTGGATCTTAGGTTAATGGATTATTGCACAAGTAATATAAAATTAATCAACCATTGATTCAACTAACATAAAATTACGAGGCTTTAGGACATACACCCCAACAATCTCCCACTTGCACTATAGTCGAGGAAATATGAGTCGGTCAGACATGTATTCTAGGGCATACACTATACCTTACATGCTCTCCCACTTGCCCTAGCACACTAGAGACATGTCTCGTATTCCTAGACAGTCTAGAAGATCCTTTCACACTTTAGCCTAGAGAATCCTTTTATATAATACAAACAGTTATGTCAATGAAAAGCATATGTTCACCAACGAGATGCACCCACATTCCATGTTATTCCTTCCACTAAGTGCTTACATATGGTCTCCAACCTAATCCTTGCATCATGTTATCCTTTAAAGTGAATAGAGTAAGTTATATCTAAAATAGTTTTCAAATATGTCAAGTGATGACGAGTAGAAATATACGTCATTATAGGTCTTTTATTTAGAATTATGAAGGCTGTTAAGTAGAATATGCGGCGATTATACTAAGAATTCATGAGAAAACGAGCTTGCGTCGATCAACATTAAGAATCTCAGCTAACCCATTATTATGCGTTATTATGCGTCCAATTTTCTATTTTTGTAGCTAACGTAGGAATCGATCGCTGCAATGAATCTCGCCATCGCAGAAGCATCGCAGACGTGATCGCATACGCTCGACACATGGATGTTGCGGCTATTAACTACATGCGTCCATCGCATAAAGGTTGTGGCTACAGAGTATAACCATAATAGAGGGATGACCGCAAGGGTGGTGGAATGCAATGATACTCCGAAACCCAAGCATGAACGCATACCTCGATAGTATCAAAAGATGATGTTGACATTTCACCTACCATGCCGTTAGCAGCAGAGATTCAGAGTAGGTCCATCACGCCGTTAGCTGCTGAATTTCAGAGAGGACCATTAATGTTTTCAGCGATCAAGCTCTATAAATACAAGCCTTAGTGCCCAACTTCAAATCATCAAAGGTTTTCTGCCTTAGAGCAGATCCTTGTGATCCAAACCAAAGTGTGAGAAGATAGTCTTGAGAATTCTTCATCATTTCAACCATTCTGAGTGACAACTGAAGCTCCGCTAAAGTTGGATCTCGAAAGAGACTACTCCACCGTCCGTCCATGGCACCATCGATAGTCTTGACACACATCTGATGGAAGTAGGACACTACTTTCATCTACCCATCCATATCTCTTCTATCATTGTATTGTATTACATTGTGGCTTAAGAGATTAATACATTTTGTGATCAATGCATTTCTATATTTTCCTTCGATTCCATCTCCATCTTCATTTACTTATCATCTTTTACTTTTACTGCACTACTAAGTAAGACTGCTAGAGTATCACATACTTAATCATGCGGCATAGACATATGAAGCATGTAGCAAATCACCGAGAGGTGTGCGTTGCATGAGTGTTGTGAGAAAATCCTATTTTCCTAGTGTGAAGTTGTAGCAATGGTTGTCTATGAGCAGACGCAATGCTTGTCTATGAATAGAATCAGTAGCGACCAACTGCCCAGGAGGGTAAGTAGTTGAACGCATTAAGCAAAGTAAGCAGTGTTCCTAGAGATAGAAATAATATTATATCAACCATGTTTATGTGATTACCTTGTCTTATGAGCGCATCATTCATCATTTAGGCATACTTGAAAGAGTAGTCTAAAAACCAAATCTAGGCTTAAGAGAGTCAGATTGAATCGCATAGGCAATAATAGCGGCTTAGAGATAAGGTTTGTTTGCTATGACACAGCATATGCACCCTATAAATAGGATATGAAAGTATGGGATCACATCACATGCGTCCAGAAGTAGGATATGGTGGTATGCGGTCATCTTGTTTAGGTGTGAGAGCACGTGAGCAGGAATAGATACTTAGAAATAAGGCCTCTCAACACTATCGCATGCACATCGCATGCGTCTTCGTTAAGTGTGTATAGCATAATCGCATAACTTGTGTTGGTTAGGGTTACCCTTGCGATCAAGCTTATTGATGCGGTGAAGACATCCCCGTCATTTTATCTATTTTTCCCATGCATCTTATTACGCATTAACAGTTGTCGTGTCTTTAACTCTCATAGTCATACTTCTACTGCTTAATCTGTTAGTTAGGAGTAGAAGTAGCGCATAGCCCATAACCTTCAAATTCTTTTATTCTTCGCCGCAAACACTTCACTTCATAACAATTAGCTACAAGTCCCTGAGTTCGACCTCGGATCACCCGAGAGACTTGCGATCTCGTTACACTTGGTGAAAGAGCAAGAAAACTTGTGGTAGGAGTGCATGGTCACTGCATACATTCTTAGACACATATTGCATATCCAATGCATGACCAGCGACGCATGGAGAACGAATGATAAATGCATATTTATTTACCTCCATTTCCCACGCATCAAGTTTTTGGCTCCATTGTTGAGACTTGGCAGCTAATAGTTTGTTGAGTTTTGTGTTTCCGCAGGCAACCTTTTTACCTTAGGAGTATGTAGCTTGTGCAACCAAGCTATAAACAATATTTGAAGTTTAGGCGATGTGCCGAAAGCCAGTATTGACCCCAAGATAGAAGGGCAATTAGTGGCATGAGCTGAAGGCAGTTATAAGCACGTGACGACCAACATGCGCCCAACAACTACTGGAAGTTCCAATGGTCAGGGCTAGCCTCCTGACCTAAGCAGTCCAATCTCCTACATGGAAGACTCCTCATAGTGACCTCACTTCAATTTCTTCAAGGACGTCTTCTACTATATCTTTACCTTGCTTTTCTAGTTTAGTTTATTTTCATTGTTATTTTGGATATGCAGCTGCTTTCTTGGATGCAATGCATTTGCTCCTTGTAGGTGCGACAAAAATTCTCCTCGGTGCGTAGTTACAGCGAAAGAATCCTCTCCATCAATCAACGCATAGCTTTGACCGCATGAATTCTAAGGCATGGTTGCAAGTGTTATTCTACTCAAAGGTTCTTTTCTTGTTATCTTGTACGCGTTATCCTTTTGAAATTCTCTTTTTCCGCTTGCCTACCTTTGTGAGTCATCTATGATGGTACGTATAATTCACTACATCTTCTAACTAAACATCACAAGGCTCACCTCACTTTTAATAGCTTCTTCAAAATTTGACAATTTATGTTTTTTTATGTATAAACCTCTGCTTAAACATTTGTTACCGCATTCCCAATGAGTTTATCTTTAGCTTTTCGGCGAGAGCGCTGCTGCTCTCTAAGTTTGGGGGTGGCAGTGGTCCCGGAGAAATACGTTCACTACATTGCGATGCATTTCTATAAAAAAAAAAAAAAAAGATGTTTGGGAATAACAACTCCATTGTCAACACAAGGGGAAACTTAGGCTGATAAGAGTTTAGTTGTGAAAGGCACTTACCCATAGTTGGATGTCCGCATGACACCTGTGGGGGCAAGACAAAATGAAAGTAAGTAGCCCGAATCAATCGATAAGAGCAACTCCTCTGTCTGGCACAAGCCAAATTAAGCCAAGGCAAGATTGAGTTGAATATGACACACAACCGAAGTTGGCTGTCTGCATGACACACGTGGGGGCAAGCCAAAACGAAGAGCGTAACCAGGTTCAACGCCGCATTCTAATAATAAATCGCAAGGCTTTGAATGGTTTTAAAACGTACGCATTGTTAAAAGCTGAATGCAAAGTTGCGGGGCATGAGTAAAAAGTTTTTGAGTAGACGCTTACCTAATTTAAGCTTAGATAGAATTTCTGTGAAGAAGTCGCCGAAGATGAGGAGAGCGTTGCTGCCAAGGTTAGAGGTATGACTCAATTATATTCTGAGAGGCTGGTCATCGCAAAGGAAAGCCAGAGGGTAAATTATGAATTTCCTAAGTATAAAGCATACTTGAGGACAAGCATGATTCTAAGTTTGGGGGTGTGATGACGGGCAGAAATGTACGTCGTTATAGACCTTTTATTTAGAATTATGAAGGCTGTTAAGTAAAATATGGGGCGATTATACTAAGAATTCTTGAGAAAACGAGCTTGCGTCGATCAACATTAAGAATCTAGGCTAACCCATTATTATGCGTTATTATGCATCCAATTGTCTATTTTTGTAGTTAATGCAGGAATCGATCGTTGTGGTGAATCTCGCCATCATAGAAGTGTCGCATACGCTCGACGCATGGATGTTGCGGCCATTAACCGCATGCATCCATTGCATAGAGGTTGTGGCTACAGAGTATAACCATAATAGAGGGATGATCACAAGGGTGGTGGAATGCGATGATACTCCGGAACCCAAGCATGAATGCATACCTCGGGAGTATCAAAATGTGATGTTGACATTTCACCTACCATGTCGTTAGTAGCAGAGATTCAGAGCAGGTCCATCACGCCGTTAGCTACAGAATTTCAGAGAGGACCATTAATGCTGTTGGCGATCAAGCTCTATACATAGAAGCTTTGGAGCCTAACTTCAAATCATCCAAGGTTTTCTGCCTTAGAGCAGGTCCTTGTGATCCAAACCAAAGTATGAGAAGATAGTCTTGAGAATTCTTGATCCCTGCAACTATTCTGAGTGACAACCGGAGCTCCGCTGGAGTTGGATCTCGAAAGAGGCTACTCCACTGCCCATCCATGGCACCACCGGTAGCCTTGACACACATCTGATGGAAGCAGGACATTGCTTTCATCTGGCCCTCCATATCTCTTCTATCTTTGTATTGTATTACATTGTGGCTTAAGAGATTAATACATTTTATGTCAATGTATTTCTATATTTTCCTTCGTTTCCATCTCCATCTTCATTTACTTATCATCCTTTACTTTCATTGCACTACTAAGTAAGACTGCTAGAGTATCGCATACTTAATCATGCGGCATAAACATATGAAGCATGTAGCAAACCACTGAGAGGGGTGTGTTGCATGAGTGTTATGAGAAAATCCTATTTTCCTAGTGTGGAGTTGTAGCAATGCTTGCCTATAAGTGGATGTGATGCTTATCTATGAGTAGAATCAGCAGCAACCAACTGCCCAGGAGGGTAAGTAGTTGAACGTATTAAGCAAAGTAAGCAGTGTTCCTAGAGATAAGAATAATTTTATATAAACCATATTTATGTGATTACCTTGTCTTATGAGCGCATCATTCATCATTTAGGCATACTTGAGAGAGTAGTCTAAAAACTAAATCTAGGCTTGAGAGAGTCAGATTGGATCGCATAGGCAATAATAGCGGCTTAGAGATAAGCTCTATTTGCTATTACACAGCGTATGCACCCTATAGATAGGATATGAAAGTATGCGATCACATCGCATGCGTCCAGAAGTAGGATATGGTGGTATGCGGTCATCTTGTTTAGGTGTGAGAGCACGTGAGTAGGAATAGATACTTAGAACTAAGGCCTCTCGACACTATCACATACACATCGCATGCGTCTTCATTAAATGTGTATAGCATAATCCCATAACTTGCGTTGGCTTGGGTTACCCTTGCAATCAAGCTTATTGATGCATGATGCATTATTTTATAGAATGGACATATGGATGAAATGCGTTGGTGGAATTACGTTGTGCACTCAAGTTTCCCCAGCGGAATTCAAGTGTACATTCCCTTGAGTTTCTTGGTAAGTCCAAGGTCGATCACAGGGACTTGTGAAAATAGTTTACGTTGATAATTTTCTTATGAAAATTTTTCGGTAACCGGGTAAATAAATGAACTTGTTGGTTTGTTGTTGTGTTGATAAAAAGAAATAAATAAATGCGGCGGATTTGAGAAACAAAGTTACATTGATAGAAGCAATGAGTATGCGATGAACAGGTTGAGAAGATCTTTGGCTAGCATTACTTGGGAATGCATCAGACTATGCGATCATGTTACTACCATGCACAGCAAGTCATTTTCCAATGTAAATGCAATGCTCCTAAATCTAGGACGTAAGTGTTGCATGCAAAATGTCCATAGGGCTTATTCCTAAGTCTCTACTCTTGTCCTATGCGTTGATGCAAAATGCAAGAAAGCAAGGTGACCGCATACAATCATATCTTATTGCTAAGATGCATGCGATACATTGATAACAAATAGTGCTCATCCCTAAGCGCCTATCTCCCGTTTATGCGTTTAATCTGGTTCTTCCAAACCTAGATTTTGACCTGACCTTCCTAAGTCTAGGTCCTGTCCTTAGACTACCCTCTCAAGTATCTTTAATAGACGAATGAAGCCTACATAAACAAGATAATCACACAGAATCAAGATTCCCTCGTTGTGCTAGCTAAACTCTTCTCAACCCATTCAACTAATTTAGCTACTCATGCGTGAATCACAGAGAGTGAACAGATATAGAGAAAGAAATTCCATTCATATATATAAGTTAAGTACAAAATGCTAATGGAAGTTAAGGTAGAGAGCCTGGTAGCAATTCCTTGCTGACCGAGGTTTTTTACACTGGAATCTCTATTCTGAACAAAGATATTCTCGCTTCCGCAGGAGTTGGCCCTTTCTCCATCTTAGTAGCTTCCGGTGCTCTCCTAAGCTTACCGGAATGATCTACAGGCATAATTTCTTTCTCGTTTTCGCCTTAAAAAGGTGAAAGAAAACTATGGACAGAGGCGTGAACTAAAAATGGTGAACTAATCAACTACTTAACCTCTTCTTTGAAGAATGCACTTAGTATTTATAGGGCATCAAAAGGTGAAAGGCGGCTTCTCTTTCCTGGTTGTTCAGATGGGACAGCTTTAATTCCTGATTGATGCATTGGATAATTGTCACCGATAAAGCTGGATGTACTTTGTGACCGTTATCGGCTGTCAACTTAATTTTGATCCAACTGCTGTCAGCTTTCTGTCCCATCGATCTTAATTGTCCTTTCGTCCGGATGCGCCTACCATGTTGCAATGGTTTTTCTTGGGTGAATATTTGCGAGCGCGATCAACGCAAAGTCTTGCGGTGAAGTTGTGCTCGACCGATGAATTCCTATGATTGCAATCTCTATAATGCGTTAACGCATATTTTGCATAAAAAATACGAAAATCAATAGTTCTAATGCGCTGACGCATGCGATTGCAATATTATAGATTTTATGCTTTATGGATGCAATTTATCATTTTTCATTAACGTAATCCATCATTGTTTAATAACTTAGCACTATGATAACGTGCATTTCTGCCTGTTATCACACCCCTAAATTTCAACAATGCTTGTCCTCAAGCATAAGCTAAAGATTCCTTTAGCAAGTCCACCACAAAGTTCTTTTCCTAGATTTCTCAAGGATCATTCAAATCCTATATACTAGAATTTTCTTAAGTCTTATTCAAGTCTACTCTTAAAATATTTCTAAGACCTAGGGACTGAAAGTTTAACTTTCAAAAGGACTTTACTAAATTCTGGAACATCGCATGATTTATTTTAAAAAGAAAGTTTTCTACCGGGGTGAAAAAAGATTTATCCTTGCACACAAATTTTCTTTATTGCTATTTTTTTTTCTGATATTGCGCTGATCCAAGTGCCTTGCCTTCGTTTTGGCTTGCCCCCACAGGTGTCATGCGGGCATCCAACTACGAGCAATGCACTCTTTCTTAGACTAAACTCATACTGATTTGGCATTGGAGTTGCGGTCATTGATTTATGCATTGATCCTGGTAACTTAATTTCGTTTTGGCTTGCCCCCACGTGTGTCATGCGGACATCCAACTACAGATAAGTGCCTTTCACAACTTAACTCTTATCAACATGGGTTTCTCCTTTGCGTTAATAGTGGAGTTGTTATTTTCAGAATTTTTTTTTTTTTAGAGAACATAACAAGGTCAAAGTAAATACCTCACCCCCAAATTTAAAATGCAGCAATGTCCCCATTGCCAAAAGATGAAAATAAGTTATGTGATGTTCTAGAATGCGTTGTAAAGAGAGTTTGAAAGAAAGTTAGCAAACACCTAACTTCTTGAAATATTTTATGAGGTAACTATCTTAAGATTTAGTTGATTCTAATATATACGAAAGAAATAGAAGCATATTTTTCATCATTGAAATCTTACTTGGTAAAGAAACAGAATGCAGTAAACTACTAAATTTATCTACTTGTTAAATGATTGCGGTAATAAAAAAGGATGCGATGGTAAAACTTTGAAAAGCAAAATGCAATGCGATAGCACACAATTTGAAATGAAGATAAGGAAGAGTACACCCCCAAATTTGCGCTATCGCCTACATTGGATTGACGCATCCATCCTTGCAGCGATATATGCTACTGCAGATTGCGGTGATGTAGTGAGATCATTTACTTCTTCTGGTGATATCTCCGCAATCCTGTGCCTTAATTATTGTAAACAGACAAAGAGAGGGTCAACTGATTTTAAACAAAACATCAAGGGTTTTTTTTTTTTTTTTTGTTGAAAGAATAAGAAATGAAAAACTGATACTAGCAAAATGATGAAGAGTTAAATGTTCAAGAGTTGAGTAAGGGGTAGTTCGGGTTTTCCAACCTTGTGGAGGCCTTGTCTGGTTGAAAACCTCCTTCGCAATAAGCCTTTATCCGTTGTCCATTAACTTTAAATGTTCGGCTGCCATCCTTGGTGACCAGTTCCACCGCACCATGTGGAAATATTTCCTTGATGATGAAGGGACCGGACCAGCGCGATTCTAATTTTCTCAGGAAGAGCCGCAATCTCGAATTGAAGAGTAAGACTTTTTGTTCGACTTGGAGGTTCTTATCGCATATGCATTGATCATTCCAGCGCTTGGTGCGCTCTTTATAAATCTTCGCATTTTCATATGCGTTGTTCCTTCATTCTTCTAGCTCGACCAGTTGTAATTTTCACGCTTCTTCTGCCTTCACCAAATAAAAATCCAGTTTCTTGACCACCCACAATGCCTTATACTCCAGCTCCAAAGGCAAATAACATGCCTTCCCAAATACTAATGCATAGGGGGACATACTTATTGGTGTTTTAAATGCGGTCCAATATGCCCATAACGCCTCATCAAGCTTCATTGCCCAATCTTTTCATGAAGGTTTGACTACCTTCTCAAGTATCGATTTAATTTCTCGATTGGACACTTCAGCTTGGCCATTTGTTTGCAGATGGTATGCGGAGGCCACTTTATGGAGACTTGTGCAGCAGCTCCTTTATATTGTGATTGACAAAGTGTGATCCTTCATCACTTATGATGAAACGAGGAGTGCCAAATGAAAATGTTTTTCTTCAGGAACTGGGATACTACTGCTGCATCACTTGCGGCACATGCAATTGCCTCTACTCACTTGGAGACATAGTCAATGGCTAATAGAATATAGTGCTTACCGTTTGAAGGAAGGAATGGTCCCATGAAATCAATCCCCCATACGTCGAATAATTCCAGCTCCAGGATAGTATTCATCGACATTGCGTTCTTCCATAAAATGTTTCCAGTGCGTTGACACCGATCGCATTTCATTGCGTAGTCAACAACATCCTTGAATAATGAATGCCAAAAGAATCCACTTTGCAAAACATTGGCTGCAGTGCGTTGTCCTCCAAAGTGGCCTCCAAAAGGTGAACCGTGGCACTATGACAATATACATTGTTGAGCAGCATCCGGTACGCATAATCAAATGATTTGGTCTGCACCTTTTTTTATACAGATTCGGCTCATCCTAATAGTAGTTTCTGCACTCATTCTTGAGCTTCTTCCGTTGATGCTAGGTGTAATCTTCAAGAAATTGTTCATAGACTAAATAATTAACGATGTCTGCATACCATGGCAGTTCTTCTATGCGAAACAGCTGCTCGTCCGGGAACACGACACTCAATTCAATTTCATTGCGGTCAACTTCAGGATTCTCTAGTCTGGACAACTGATCTGCAACTTGATTCTCTGACCCCTTTCGATCAATTATCTTGATATCAAATTCTTGAAGTAGGAGAATGATGGAACACGAGACACACGCAGTGGAATTAGGATCTAATTACACTCTAATTGCTCTTAACTTAAAGGAAAAACATGCAATTTGAGGGAAAAAAATAGTAATTAACTTACCTTTAAAGCTCCCGAAAACCGCTTCTCCTCGCTGAATCTTAACCCGAACTCTTTCAGACCACCACTAGAGTTGACCTACTACCCTCTAGACTCAGAACCGAGTTATGGGACCCGATGGATGAAGAAAACAGGGAGAGAGAAAGAGATGGAAAGAAGAAATGGAACTTTGGGTTAGGTTATGAATTTTTCTCCAAGAAAGTAGTTTTTTTTTTAGCCCAAATTTGAAAAACAATTTTTGCAAAAATGGGAAAAAGTCTTTCAACCAAATTGAAAAGCCCAATTTATAGAAAAAGGCCATGCAACAATTGCATGAACCAAATCTATAAAAACCCAACACCTATAATCCACTATCTTAGTGGGCTTAATGTCTCCACTATAAGCCAACACCTAGCCCATTATTTTGTTAGTGGAATTATCCAACAAAAGTTTGGATTTTCCCACTAACTTTAGTCAAAGGGCAAAATAGTCATTTGGTCAAAGTCAAACTTTGACCTAAAAGTCAACTCTTTGATTTTTTATGAGAACCCATCTGATCAATCTTGGCTTTGCATCCTTCTGTGTCATCAAATATTTGATTGCCGAGTGATCAGTATGAATGAGTACCTTGGTTCCCAACAAGTATGCCCGGACTTTTTCCAACGCAAAAATCACAGCCAAGAGCTCTTTTTCAGTGGTGGTGTAATTAAGTTAAGCAGGGTTCAGGGTTTTACTCGTATGTGCGATGGGGTGCAAAATTGTTTTCTTCTTTTGCGCTAACGCAACTCTCATCGCATACCCGCTTGTGTCGCACATGATTTCGAACGGTAGTGTCCAATCCGGTGCAATTAAGACAGGTGCGGTAATCAGCGCATCCTTTAAAATTCGAAATGCGTTGAGGCAATTATTGTCAAATTCAAACTTTCTGTCTGCCTCTAGTAACACACTCAATGGTCTTGCTATCTTAGAAAAGTCTTTAACGAATCGTCTATAGAATTCGACATGCCCCAGGAAGTTTCGTACTGCCTTCACGTTGGTTGGAGGTGGAAGCTTTTCAATTGCGTCAATCTTTGCTTTGTCCACCTCCAACCTTTCTCTAGAGACCTTGTGCCCCAAAACTATACCCTTTGAAGTGACATTTTTCCCAATTAAGCACCAGGTTTGTCTCTTCACATCTTTTATGAATTTTCTCCAAATTGGCCAGGTAGACTTCATAAGTATTCCTATAAACAGAGAAATCGTCCATAAATATTTCTACTGAGTCCTCGAGAAAATTTGAAAAGATTGCCATCATGCACCTTTGGAACGTGCTTGGCGCATTGCAGAGGCCGAATGGCATGCGGCGAAAAGCGAATGTCCTATATGGGCAGGTGAATGTGGTCTTGTCTTGGTCTTCAGGAGCTATCATGATCTAGTTGTACACGACGTATCCATCCAAGAAATAGTAAAAACCATTCCCGACCAATCTATCCAGCATTTGATCAATGAATGGCAGAGGGAAGTGATCCTTCTTTGTGGCCGCATTCAATTTGCGGTAGTCCATACAGATGCGCCATCTAGTGATGGTCCTCTGCGGTATTAATTCATTGTTCTCATTGGGGACTACCATCATTCCGCCCTTCTTCGTCACACATTGCACGGGGTTGACCCACGTGCTATCGGTAATGGGATAGATAATGCCCGCATCCAGACATTTGATAATCTCTTTTTTGACGACCTTTTTCATCACAGGGTTAAGTCTGCGTTGATTTTCAATGGTTTCCTTGTGGTCGTCTTTGAGATGAATGTGGTGGATGTAGTACGCGGGGCTAATTCCTCTGATGTCAGCGAACGTCCAGCCGATTGCTCGCACATACTTCTTGAGAATGCTTATCAACGCNATGTAGTACGCGGGGCTAATTCCTCTGATGTCAGCGAACGTCCAGCCGATTGCTCGCACATACTTCTTGAGAATGCTTATCAACGCATTCTCTTGTTCTACGTTGAGCGCAGAGGAAATTATTATCGACAGCTTCTCATTCTGCCCCAAAAATGCGTACTTTAGATGTGTTGGTAAGGATTTTAATTCAAGGGTTGGTGGTTCCACAAGAGAAGGTTGCGTTATTTTTCGTTCTTCCTTCAGCTCCTCTTCTTGCGTTGTGATCGATTCTTCTTCTCTGTTTGTCTTTGCTACGATCGCATTGCAGGCAGCTATGGATGCATTGGCATCCTCTTCTTCATACTCTTCATCAGACTTTTCTTCTTGAATCAAATTCAATTCATCTTCTGAATCTGGCAAGTCTTCCTCATCAGGAAATTTCACGGCGCGAATTATATTAAATTTAAGCTTTTGTCCGTTGATGCACAAAGTGATCTCTCCCTTGTGCACATCAATTTGAGCACGACCTGTTGATAGGAAGGTCGCCCAAAATGATGGGCACATCTTTATCGGCCTCATAATCAAGGATGATTAAATCAGCTGGGAAAATGAATTTATCAATTGTGATCTGCACGTCCTTCACCTTTCCTTCTGGATGAACCAGAGATCTGTCAGCCAGCTGAAGAGTTAGGGATGTGGGCACAAGTTCCCCTACATTTAATTGTCGAAAGATTGACAGTGACATCAAATTTATGCTGGCCCCCAGGTCACACAGGGCTTGCCCAATATAAAGTCCTCCTATGGAGCAAGGAATAGTGAAGCTCCCAGGATCGCTCATCTTCTGTGAAATAATAGATTTGGAACTTTTCGTTAATGCCACCATGGCAAATTTTCCAGCGCCTCTTTTCTTGGTTACCATGTCCTTCAGAAACTTGGCATAGGCAGACATTTCCTCAATTGCTTCACTGAAAGGGATATTCACATGTAATTGTTTAAGCATAGACGTGAAGCATTGGTACTATACCTCTTTGTTTTTCTTCTTCTTTAGCTTCTGAGGGAAAGATGGTAACTGGACTCTTACGGTTCCCGTTTCATTCGACTTTGAGGTTGACGCAACCTCAAGTTCTATTGCTTCATTTTTTTTTTCTTCTTCTTGTGTTGCTGCAATCTTTGGTTCAGCTGCGATGGAGGTTGATCTGCTCTGCTCCTTTTTTTCTCTTTCCACAGTCTTTCCACTATGCAATGTCACAACCTGACATTGCTCCTTACCTGAACCCCCTGGTTGTGTGGAAGCTCGGTTGAACTTGGCAACGCCCCTTGCGGTCTACTTTTGAGCTCATTTGCAATCTGGCCCATTTGCAATTCAAGATTACAGATGGACGTAACCTGACTCTGAAGCATCGTCTCATTTTTCTCTATATATTGCTTTAATAGGCCTTCTAGGGAAGAAAATTGCGGTGGTTGTTGTGAGCTACTTGCTTGGTTGCTCTGTTGACCGTTGATGCGTTGAACCCTGATGGCCCTTCTTTTTGTGCCATAGATTGAAATTTTGGTTGTTGATTCTTCCAAGCAAAGTCTGGGTGGTTTTTCCACTCAGGGTTATAGGTGTTGGAAAAAGGATTGGTCTTTACAAAATATACAGACTATGGTTTTTGTGGGCAATCCTTCATAGCATGCCCATCACCACAAGTCGTACACCTTGCGGTGTTTTGACTTATTGCATTGATTTGCCCACCTTGCGGTGTTGGGCTGTTGATTGTCATTCTTTAGATCAAGTTCGTCATTGCAGTCATTTGGTTCTGCAATGAAACAATAGCACCATTATTTGCAACAGAATCATTGAGTCTTAATCTCTGGTCGCTCTCCCTCCAGTCTTCATGATTCTTGAAGATGCGATCCAGGACATTCTTCGCCTCATCATAAGTCTTGTCAAGCAGACCACCAGTTGCTGTCGCATTGGTAGCGGTCTAACGAAGCAGAATTCAAACCGTGGTAGAAATTTCCATCTGAAGGCAGTCTGGCAGCCCATGATGCGAATAATATCGGACCAACCTTTTAAACCTAGCCCAGGCATCGCTGAGCATTCGTCCATTTCTTGTTCAAAATTAGTAATATGCCTTTCTTGTCTGGAATTTTCTGTAGGTGGGAAATACTTCTTCATAAATTCTCCACCACCCTGCTCCCAAGAAGTGATCTCTTCTGCTTCGAGTGAGTAAGCCCATTTCCTAGCCTGATCACGGAGAGAAATATGGAAACAACGTTAGTCAAACCTCCTCAGCAGAGATATTCGGGAACACAAAAGTATTATAGATTTCAATAAAACTTCGAAGATGGGCGTGCGGATCCTTGCCACGCCTTCTTCTGAATTGACCTACAGCCTGGATCATCTGCAGCATCACCGGTTTTCATTTCAAATCTACTTCCGTCTAGGCAGGCCTCATGATTCCCAGAGAGAAATCATAGAGGTTTGACGAGGCATAGTCTCTATGGCCTATTATGATCGTTGGCCAACAAAATTGGATTTACAATGACATTGCTGTTGTTGGTGCTTCATTCCTAGGTTGCTCCGCCATCTCTCTTTTATCGGATTTGGTGGTTGATGTTGGCGGTTCCTCAGTCTCCTCCTAAAAGTCCTCTCAATCTCCGGGTCATAATTCGCTAGAGATTTGAGAGTCCTGCAAAGAAATCAAAAAAAAAAAAAAAACTTAACAAACTATTTTGCCGAAGTCCCCGCAAATGACGCCAAAAACTTGATGCATTATTTTATGAATGAAAATATGGATGAAATGCGTTGGTGGAATTACGTTGTGCACTCAAGTTTTCCCCAGCAGAATTGAAGTGTAAATTCCCCTGAGTTTCTTGGTAAGTCTAGGGTCGATCACAGGGACTTGTAAAAATAGTTTGCGTTGATAATTTTCTTATGAAAACTTTGTCGTAACCAGGTAAATAAATGAAGTGGTTGGTTTGTTGTTGTGTTGATAAAATAAATAAATGCGGCGAATTTGAGAAACAAAGTTACGTTGATAGAAGCAATGAGTATGCGATTAACGAGTTGAGAATATCTTTGGCTAGCATTACTTGGGAATGCGTCAGACTATGCGATCATGTTACTACCATGCACAACAAGTCATTTTCCAATGTAAATGCAATTCTCCTAAATCTAGGATGCAAGTGTTGCATGCAAAATGTCCATAGAGCTTATTCCTAAGTCTCTACTCTTGTCCTATGCATTGATGCAAAATGCAAGAAAGCAAGGTGACCGCATGTAATCATATCTTATTGCTAAGATGCATGCGATGTGTTATAACAAATAGTGCTCATCCCTAAATGCCTATCTCCCGTTTATGCGTTCTAATCTGGTTCTTCCAAACCTAGATTTTGACCTGACCTTCCTAAGTCTAGGTCCTGTCTTTAGACTATCCTCCTGAGTATCTCTAATAGACGAATGAAGCCTACATAAACAAGATAATCACACAGAATGAAGATTCCCTCATTGTGCTAGCTAAACTCTTCTCAACCTATTCAACTAATTTAGCTACTCATGCGTGAATCACAGAGAGTGAACAGATATAGAGAAAGAATTTCCATTCTTATATATAAGTTAAGTACAAAATGCTAATGGAAGTTAAGGTAGAGAGCTTGGTAGCAATTCCTTGCTGACCGAGGCTTTTTACACTGGAATCTCTATTCTGAACTAAAGATATTCCCGCTTCTGCAGGAGTCGGCCCTCTCTCTGTCTTAGTAGCTTCCGGTGCTCTCACAAGCTTGCTAGAACGATCTACCGGCACAATTTCTTCCTCGCGTTCACCTTAAAAAGGTGAAAGAAAACTATGGACAGAGACGTGAATTAAAAATGGTGAACTAATTAACTGCTTAACCCCTTCTTTGAAGAATGCACTTGGTATTTATAGGGCATCAAAAGGTGAAAGGCAGCTTCTCTTTCCTGGTTGTTCAGATGGGACAACTTTAATTCCTAATTGATGTGCCGGATAATTTTCACCGATAAAGCTTGATGTACATTGTGACCGTTATTGGCTGTCAACTTAATTTGGATTCGACTGTTGTCAGCTTTCTATCCCATCGATCTTAATTGTCCTTTCGTCCGGATGCGTCCACCATGTTGCGGTGATTCTTCTTGGGTGAATATTTGCGGTGAAGTTGCGCTCGACCGATGAATTCCTATGATCTCAATCTCTACAATGCGTTAACGCATATTCTGCATAAAAAATACAAAAATAAATAGTTCCAATGCGTTGACGCACGCGATCGCAATATTATAGATTTTATGCTTAATGAATGCAATTTATCATTTTTCATTAATGCAATCCATCATTATTTAATAACTTAGCACTATGATATTGTGCATTTCTACCCATTATCAATGCGGTGAAGACATCCCCGTCATTTTATCTATTTTTCCCATGCATCTTATTACGCATTAGCAGTTGTCGTGTCTCTAACTCTCATAGTCATACTTCCATTGCTTAATCTGTTAGTTAGGACTAGGAGTAGCATATAGCCCATAACCTTCAAATTCTTTTATTCTTCGTCGCAAACGCTTCACTTCATAACATTTAGCTACAAGTCCCTGAGTTCAACCTCAGATCACCCGAGAAACTTGCGATCTCGTTACATTTGGAGAGAGAGCAAGAAAACTTGTGACAAGAACACATAGTCATTGCATACATTCTTAGACACATATTGCATATCCAACGCATGACCAGCGACGCGTGGAGAACGAACGATAAAAACATATTTATTTACTCCATTTTCCAACCCATCATCAAGACACCTTGAACATAGGCAAATTATTGCTTCACAAGCAAAATATTGTCTCTTAGTCCAATGGATACCATCTAGGATAAAACATGGATTTCTCTAATCCAATATGAAATAGTGTAACTCTTAGAAAATAAAATCTTAAACTATATACACTGAAGTTTCATTATTCTTAAGTTTTAATATGCAACACTCAATGGTCATACAATCGAATTCCCTGATTAAACCAATCAATTGTATATTAAATATTAATAAAATCTCATGTAAAATTGATATCCCTTTATCATTTTAGGTGTCTTAGGAAATATTTTCCTTAGACATATCAATGTCATTTTAGATTGGTACATTATCATTCCATCTTTAGCAATCACATCGAACATTAAACAACTACTTTGTGAACACAAGATGCATGAGACAAATTAAACAACATTTCCTAAGCATTTGTATGTGGACTTTTAATATACAAAATTACTTCAAATCAACTCTTTGGAATTGGTTGAACAGTCAAAACTTGTATATTGAATTTTACTTCATTCATAATGAGAAAATATCAATATAGAATAGATAAATATCCACGTTTCATTTTCTTATTTTTACAAGAATATCGTTATCGCTTAAAGTCATTGATTATGATACTATATCAAAAAATTTCTTGAAATTGTATAGATGCTTTTAACTCCTTTTCATAAATAAAGGTATTCATTTTTACATATCTCATATGCAACAATGAAACCATGAAGACTCTGCTGTAAAACTAGGTAGAAAATTGATTTATAGTCCATTTTCACCTAATAACTCAAGAGTGGGTTTTCACCTAACGCTAAGAGTCTTACTTTGAAGATCTCTATCTCTATATACTACACTTTCAAGCCTCATTTTCCTAGACCCATGCATATCCTTTGAGGTTGCCCCATTAATGAAAATCTACAAAAGGTTGATTGAGATCAAGTACAATACTTGATCTCATATTTATGACTTTAATAACATTTCTCTTCTTGTCAAATTCCTTCAATACTTATCATTTAGTATGATAGCTTTGACTTCCAATAAGTCATAGCATAGGTTAAGTCACCGCACGACTCTCCCACTACTGAAAGATTCATAAGTTTTCATTTTATCATCTTATATGACAATAAAGACATCAAGTATTTGAAAAGGTCGATTATCTCATAACTTTCCCACTACGATGAAAACTTATCTGCTTGACAATTAGAAATTGACATTCAAGTGAAACAAATGGTTAACAAAACTTGTTAACTATTACGTGGTGTTACTTGAAATAAAATCATCAACATAGGCTACAACCATTAAACTTTTCAAATGAACCAGTATTTGTCACCAAACACATAATTTTACTTTGAAATGTCTAAAGGACTACATTGGCATCTTTTGAACATTTCTTTCAGTAAGAGTTTTTTTTTTACATAAATGTCTCAACTTACCCAAAACCTGAAATTTCATAAACAAGTTTTATAACACTTCTATGATAGAACAATGTTTCGCAAACATGTTAGCAGAAATAACATTCAAACAATGCAATATATATCACATTACCTTAATGGAGTCAGACATCAGTGTAATTTAAAAAACAAATAACATTCAAACAATGCAATCTATCAGTAGTATTACCAGGGTAAGGCACCCAACCTTATCTATATACTACAGACCATTGAGGTTATCACTTAAACATGATCCACCTGTATGTCTCCATATACATGTTTAAGTTACATCAGATAACCTTGGATCTTAGGTTAATGGATTATTGCACAAGTAATATAAAATTAATCAGCCATTAATTCAATTAACATAAAACCACCAGGCCTTAGGGCATACACCCCAACATGATACTACTATTCTATCCACAAAAACTAAGGTATGGTAGCCCATAATATTAAAATATTGGAATATCCACAAAAACTAAGGTAAAATAGCCAAAATATTAAACTGAATCACAACTGCATGATTACATCTTAGAGATTTTTATGTCAAAACTAGAGGCACAGTCCTTGATTCTAGGAGAATGTATTGTTTGTTTTGCAGAAGCTTTCTTCTGTTCTTTTTCATTCATTTGGTCCTTTACATCCTCTTATTCTCTTGTAATCTTCTAATCATGTACATTCTCTAACATCTTCTTTGATGGTTTAGGCTGTCTTTTCGCAGTATTTATTGTTGTATTTTCCTTTTCTTGAATAACCAAAATGTCAATACTTAATTATAAGTTTATAAACATATATTGAGTTTATAAGTCATAAAGTAATATATGAAATGTGACAATTGTTATACCATCAATTTTTTTTGCTCTGTCATGCACTATTTTTTACCTTTTCTCATGTCCATTGTCTTCTTCCCAACTGTCTTCAATTTTTTTTAAAAATATTATATAAGTGTATCAATGAATAAGAAATAGTAGAAGCTATTAATATACTTTTTCCATGATAAAGTCTATCATTGAAAAAGAAATAAAAGAACTAGATGTTACTGTTGGACTCCAATAAAAAATGACAATATTCTGTTAGTGATAGAAACCTTTCACTGATAGACTTTAATGACTAGCAAACTTGAAATCTAAAAAAATACACTAGAAATAACCTACTATTGAGTTATATTTGTACCTGTTTTTCCTTAATAATAGTTGTTTCTTCTATTTCAATTTCTTTATCACATTTTTCTTCATGCTTCTGTAGATATTAGCATACTAATAAAAAAATGAAAATGTTGTCAGTAAACTATAATACTTTTACCTTTTTCTCCTTGGCATAAATAGTTGCATATTCAACTACTTTATCAATATTAGCATCAACATCCCCATCTATCATTTCTAGACTCAATGATGGAGGAGGATTCTTTCCATAAGGACTTTTGAGATTGTCTTTGACTTTGACATTTGTGTGGGACCTTCTACTTTCCAATTTCTATCAAAGAATGTACCAAACGGAGAATCTTCTTTTGTCCCTTTTTAAGATCTTCAAATCTTCTTTGTGTGTTGCCTTATTAGACCTTCAATATCTTATTGTAAAGAAGATATTCTTTCTCCAATCTTTTTATCTTTTTCTGCAATATATTCTCCTTCCTCCAATCTTTTTATCTTTTTCTACAACATATTCTCCTTCCTCCAATCATTTCTTTTTCATCTCCAAAATTTTGTTTCAAGTACTCTGATGACATTTCTTCTATGCAACAATAGGAACTATAGAGAGCTGAAAGCATAATATTTAATTAGTATTTTATACAGATTACCTTCTTTTTATTAGATTTGAAATACTCAGATAATCATAGGTAGGAGTTATCAATTGAATAGTTTAATGAGATCATATTAGTGATATGGGCTTGCCATTGGTAGTCCATGTTACTGATAGACTAATACACTTATATGGTTTATTTATCTGATATGATCCCCTTGCTGTAATATTAGTTTATCATTAATAAACTATGTCACTAATAGACTCTTTCCCTACAGTTATTTGAGTGTTTTAATAGATATAATACTTCTATCACTAATATTTTTCTATCACTGATATGTCAATACCATTGATAAATTTGTAGCACAATTATTAATGGAAAAGTTGGAACTTACATTTTATTTCGAGAAGATGTTGTCATTGAGATCTTGCCAATATGGTTGTTTTGTTGTTCCCAATTCAAGATTCTTGTAAATTTTTAACCCTAGAAAATGTCCAAACGGTCCTTCCTTAAATAAAGATAGATACGTTGAATCTAAGCCCTTAATGATATGATCTATCACTTCAAGCTTCACATAAATTGTGACTTTCAAAATGGAATTCCAACTTTCTTTAGGAATTTTTTTTGCCCATTTAAAAAAAAAAAATATATGTTATAAATATTTTAAAGTACAACTTAGAAATAAATATATACTTAATATATAGTGAATACCTTCTCTTTTTTCACCTTTTTTTTTTCTTGATAATTCTTCAAGTTCTAAGGTTCTTTTTGTCCCATTTTTTTGCCATTCGTTTTCCATAATTGTTTTAACTTATAAGTCTGTTAAAATGGTAATAAACACTTGAGCCAACAAACTAAACTCTTCAAATTTATCAATGATAGAGTTGATAACTAATATACTTTAAGTAGTGAAGTCTATTAATGAAAATTTATCACTGATACACTTCTGTAATTGATAGACTTGAAGTGGTGAATTCTATCAGTGATAACCCTACCACTAATAGACTTCACCACTTCAAGTCTATTAGTGATAGAAACTTATCACATATATACTTTAATCAACAATATATTTGAAGTCTAAAAGCACGCTAGCAATAGTCTATCAACTAAACAACAAGTATAGAGAATTGAAACTACAATTTTTCTTACCTCTCATGAAAATAAATCCAATATACTTCAAGTCTATCAGTGATAGAAACCTATCAATAGAAGACTCTAATAAATAAATAGATAAATAAACAACAGTGAAATTATGCATTTACTTACATTGCATGAAAATAAATTCAGCATCCATTAAGTATATTAGTGAAATCACTGATAGACTCTAATCAACAACTCTAAAGAAAAAATATTGAAACTATGCATTCACTTACCTTTCATAGAAAACAAAAAACAAATTTAACATTCTTCAAGTTTATTAGTGACATAAATCTATCACCAGTGGACCCAAAACAAAAATAGATTTGAAGTTTAAAGTATACAAACAACAATCAATCAACTAAACAACAAAAAAAGAAAAAACAGTCATTAAACTATGATTTTTTCTTACCTTTCAATGTGATTTCACGATCAATTTCAGTGTTATTTTATAAGTATTGATTGATTCTCCCCTTCAATATTTGGTGGATGAATGGGAATGTAAATAGATGCATTGGAAGAAGATTTTCGTCGATGGCGGATGTTAAAAGGAGACGTTAGGGTTTTGATTGGCAGATGTTAGGGTTTTGGCATCGCTGTTTGAAGAAGATCAATGAGGTTTGAAGAATATTGATGGGGTTAGGGTCTTTCGAACAAAAAAAGGAAGAAACTAAACAACTGCTGATGGATGGAAACATACTACAGATGGATGTGAATCGTCGATCATTTTTTAAAGAAGAATGTGAAATCTGAATCCTGCAGGATTTGATTGTGGATCGTGGGCTTATTAAATTTCATGGGCTTTTTAGTTTTTTTGTATGGGTTAAACTAAAATTTGGTCATATTTTTAATTTTTTTTAATGCTAAATTTACAATTAGTTTGGCCCAAAAACTTATATTTGTACACACCTCTAAATTTAAAAGTTTTTAAATGATTGACCAAATATCAATGATCAATGACCGAGAAACAATTATATATATTTTTATTCAGCCCATTTTCAAATAAAAAAAATGAGTTACCTTATTTACAAACATAACAAAATGAATGTCATCGATAACGCATAGGCTTCTATCACTGGGTGATAAAATATTTTCAGTAGTTTTACCATTTAAAACAATTACTCTTTTTATTCAAACAATTTACTTGGACTACATAATATTTGCTATATTTGTAAATATATTGCTTAGTTTTGCAATTTAATTAGTATGGATACTTTATTTATATATTTTTGCATTTGATGTTGCTACTTCATCCTTTTCCCCAGAAATTGGGTTGCACCATGCCTTTTATGTTGGACCCTTTTTTGTTTTGTTTACTTCTTGTTGGCGTGTCTCAACCATTTGTCCTTTGCAATTTCAGCAAAACAACGGCCCACCCAAACACTAAAAGACTAGAAGTCTAAAATGCACTTCTACTATTGATATACTTTATTTTTGGTAATCATCTTAATGATATACTACCAATACATTAATAATATATTTGAAATTTTATCTTTAAATAGTATTGACATATTATTGATATACCAATATTATACTTGAAATGAAGAAAGCCCATAAAAGCAACACACAATATGAAAACTCAACTCACATGCACCTCAACAGTTCTAAGTTCGTAACAATAGCAACATTAACAAAATATTCCAAATGAAACAATCAAAATTCAAAATGCCTCTTACAGTTAAAGTGCATGATTGCTATTAGATATAAAAATAATAGACTGATTGAATAATAATATTGATGGATGTTATCTTATGCCAAGTATTTACTGATTGAAATCTAATACATTCATGTCCTATATTTGATATACTACTAATACACTTGGATATCTATTTATAAAAAGAAATATGCATGTTGTACTTCAAAATAAGTTACTAGTTGAATGTTAATTGTGTTGGATTTTATGTCCTGAAAAGTCGTAGTTGGTAAAATAATAAACATTTTCTGCTATCAATATACTTTTTATTAATCTCATAAATTGTATGAAAGTCTAAATTCAATAAACTAAGACCCATGACTATTGTATGGGTACTTGAACTTTATGTGGAGACATAAGAGTGAATCAGGTTCAAGTAAATAGTCAAAATGATCTATTACATGAATGAGGTTGGGTACCTTATTCTGGTAACACCATTGGATGCGGCCTACTCTATAGTTGTTACAAAGAGTTGTAAAGTGTTACATACGATGTAATCTTAATTCATACATGTTATGACATGAAGAGTGGAGGTATCCTATGCAATGAGTTTGCATAAGATCATGACCAAGAAATAAGTCACTCTTACTTTATAACATTTTCTGTTTAAAACTGACTATTTAACCTAGATGACTTAGGGAACTCAATCTTAATGCTGAGCTAACTATGAAGTCCCGTTTATTCGAGATTGCCCTTAGATTTGCATAGTTGAGAGCTGGCTCAACAGCACCAGCTCAATAAGACTTCCATTTCAGGGGTAAGACTGAATAGATAGCTGGGGACATAGGGTGCAAGACAGAGTTCACTCCTACCCGATGAAGGGATAGAAGAAAGGTTATTCTCTCAAGTACTGAATCTAGGTCTTGAACAAGGGGCCTCACCCTCTCACTGGGCTGAGACGGTTTGGTTTAGTGATTAGATCACAAATCAGTTGTTCATTAGAGGATCATTAGAGACTTGAGGAATAAGACGTAATCTCGGGGGTAAAACAGATATTTGACCCAACCATTATTACGAACAACCTGTGAAGGGTCGACTTGCTGATTATGGTTAAATCATATGGACATAATATATCTATAGTGAGAGGAGTGCAACTATGGGCTTTAGTGGAGTGACCCATTAGTTAACGAATAAAGATTAATTTGGTCTAATGAGTTTAGCCAATTAATCTCGGATCGTTGGAGCCCATAATCTATAGGTTCCCGAGGTCCACCTACTAGATCATAACAGACTAGCTCTAGAATAGCGTGATAAGTTAATTTGAAACATTCAAATTAGAACTAAGGGAATTAGTAATTAGAAGAGATATAATTATATGTTTAATTTTAAAATTAAATGGAATAGGAGAATTTATATATTTAAATATGATTTAAATATATAAAGATGGATATATGTTAAAATTAATTTAATATTTGATATTAAATTAATTAAGCTTTATTTAATAATTAATTTATGAAATTAATTAAAAATCAAAATATATTTTATAAAATCAAATTTTGATTATAGATAAAATTGGAAAAAGTAAAAACCAAAAACACACAAAATGGAAAAAAAAAAGGCTTTTTTTCATTATCCATCACCTAAGTAGCTCACACATGAAGCAATATCTTGGCCTTGTCTTCTCCAAGCATGAGCTGCAACTCATACAATTCTTCTCTTTGCATGTTGATCTGCAATATAATTAAGAGATTGGAGTGAAAATCGCGGATGCAATCTGTAGAGAAGTTTAGAGAAAATTTGGGTTGAAGAAAGGGTTCTTCAATAAGGTTGCTGCAGTAAGCTTTTCTCCTTCATCCCTTGATTCAAACTTGTTTTGAGTCCCACAACTCAATTTAGAGCACGCAGAGAATAGTGGGAAGATCTTGAGGTGGTTTGCAACAAGATATGGAGAAGATAGCAGCTGGAGATGAAGCTTTGAAGAAGTTCTATAAGAGGTATGTCTTGAAACTCACTTGTTTCTGCAAAAGCATGCTTTATATTTTGCCAAAATTAGTGAATATGAGTGCTTAGACGATCCTTGTGCTTCCACTACTGTTGATACAATCCTACAAATTGTTCTTAGATATATACATCGAAAAAACTTGAAATATTGATTGTTGTTAGATTTACTATTGATACACTCATGTCATCTTACTTCGAGTATTAACATTTTGATGTTAGATACATTTATGTATTATATCTGATATATTGCCGATAAACTTGGAATATAATGCTTATAAAATGAAACATACATGTTTTACTTCAAAATTAGTTGCTGAATGAATATTGATTGGAGTTAGATACACTGTTGATTGTCTTGAATCTTGATTAGTGTAAGATGTATGGCTGATACACTCATGTCTTGCTTCATATACTCTCTTATTGATATATGATACACTATAATCTAATATAGAGTTGAAAGTTGTTTGATATTTGATATACTACTGATAACATGTAGAAATACAAGTTAATTATACTATTTTATTTAGATTGCGGTAAAAAGAAGGAAAAGTTGCATCAATATTATACAAATTGGCTAAGAAATATGAAAATTATGAAATGTCGTAAAGACACCCACTAACACCATTGCGATGGTGAGATAGAATGTTTCAGTTTCTGTTTTGCAGGAAATAAGTCACCGCATGCGTTCATGGCTCGAAGACAAGATAAACAACGTATCTACGTCGCATTGCGCCCATCAATCAAGAACGAAAAAATGATAAACGAAATGATGGCGCATGCGACAATCGATCAAGAGCTTTAGCGATCAACGCAATTTCAACCGCATGCGGTAATCAAAAACTGTTGACTGGCTTTTAGATAGGTAAGGATGTATGATGTTCTATGCTCATGATGATGCGATACTACTTCTTAATATGCATTAATTATGAATGTTCATGTAGTATTCCATGCACTGTCACAAGTTTCCTTATGATGGAACCAAGTGTAATTCCACCGCAAGTTTCTCGGTGTGATCCAAGGTCGAATACGGGGACTGGTTTAGGTTATTGTGGTACGTTCATGATATACGCGACCAGGTTTTCAATCTTTAAAAGTGTGTGTGTACAGGTATATAAATTGCATTAAAATAAAGTAAAGCAGTAAAGATGCGATAATAAAATAAAAATATAGTAAACCTAAGCTAGATGATACAAGATGTAGGCTTCATGTACAAGATGCTGGGGTCAAGGCTGGCTGTGAAAGTTGTGCGAAGACGTGGGATGCAGTGACAAGTCTTATGAATAGAATAGAAAGAGAAAGACAAATAATATAAACAACGCAAGTTCTGAATCGCATTGAAGCTACAAATACTGTTCCACTCTTCTCTTGGCGTACACCTCTCGGTGATCGACCGTGCTCCCACATGTTTGTGGTGAAACAGAAACTAACGTAATGAACGCAAGGTTGCTACCATATCTGGAAGTACTACTCGCTTCAGTTCACACATTCTTCTAACCCTCTCTCGATAGATCATAATGGCATCTTTACTTCTACTCTCACAGGTGAAGATGTTGTCTAGCATGCCTTAGCTAAACACATTTTATATCTTTAACATAAATTAAATACTTGGTTAATTCATATTGCTTATCAGGGAATTAAGAAAACATCATGAAGAAAGTGATTGACAGGTGAACGAAAATAGACAGAAAATGGTAAATTGAAGCTATCGTAACATTTAATATCTCTATTAAGCGTTTGATACATGGTATGTGAATGAAGAGATAAAGAACAGTGAAGTACAACGATGAAAGAGATAGACAAAAACACACAAGTGCCAATGTCTTGGCACTGATTCAATAAAGATCCGCTTGTCGGATAGGATGGTTTTGCCAGATTCGATGAAGATTCGTCTCTCAAGCACTCAACTCAGCCTTTTCTCTCAACAATTTTTTGCAGCACTTACCCTGTATCCAGTAGCATATTTTTTCTTTGAAATCAATGGGGTATTTATAGGTGCAAATATTTGACTCCAGCCTTGTGGTCCCCACTTGATCGTTATGGTAATTCCAAAGATGGAGGGATATTATTCCTTATGTTATGCAATCAAACCATCAATTTTGCACAACCGTTAGTTGTACACGTGTCTCAATCCTCCACTTTTGCGTTGCTCAGTTGCATCTTCCGATCATGGGTTCGCATGCGGTGTTGTTTTTATTACCGCATGCAGTTGGAACACAGCTCTAGATCGACTGTCGCATTGCGCCGTCATTCCGATAATCATCTCTTCATTGTTGATTGACGGGCGCATTGTGATAGAGATGTGTTGATTAGTTTCTCACGAGCCTTTAGTGCAAGCGGTGACTTAGTCTCCTGCAAAATAGAGTAAAATTCGGCTTGTCTTCCATCTTTATGGTGTTAGTGGGTGTAATTCCGATCATTTATAATTATTGTAATACTAGGCTAATTTTCATACAATCAGCGAATATTTACTAACTTTTGCCGCAATATCTAGATAAGGTGGCATAAATAACTTGTATTTCTACAAGTTATCACACCTCCAAATTAGATATATGCTTGTCCTCAAGCATATCTTCTACTAAGGCAATCATGCTCAATTCCTATCCTCTATTTTTGCGACGATTGGTTGCTCTAAATGCTGCATTTAGGCACATTACTTGACATCGCAATTTCCTTCTATCCTTGCTAATTCTTAGCAAGCCCTACTTTATTCTTCTATTTGACAAAATTTTGCTCAAAGATGCTTTTCTAGTTTTCAAAATAGAATGTTTATCTCTTCTTTGTCAAAACAACCCAACGTATCTATCTGTGGTGAGCAAAAATTTGCATCATTTCTTTATTTAGAGACTGTTGGTCATGGTTACACTCTTCGTTTTGGCTTATCCCCACGGGTGTCATGCGGAAATCCAA